>NW_014569165.1:0-8023 GCF_000743755.1 Blastocystis sp. subtype 4
AACTCAACACAAACCACTTACCTCATTCACAGCCAGAATCTCACCAGTTCCACTCTTCATCTTCTCAAGTCTGTGCATGAAATACCAGTAACGAGACTTCGCAGTCACAGGATTAGGAGCAAACAGTCTCATTCTGTAAATTTCAGGCTCAGGATCATTCTCAGTAGGAAGACGACGACCAACGACGTGATAATAGTGAATCTACAGAATGATAAGAAACACCAATCCAAATCAAATCTAACAAATTCAACACATACAGGCATTGGTTTTCAGTTATTCAAATGGCACAATTTGGAAATCGACTTGGAGATCACGGCGGAATCTGACTCTGTCGACTATATAGGAATTGAATAGGGAGACGCATTTGTTGATAATGGACGTCGAAGAGGCGATAGTGTATTAGAATGAAACAATAGACGATTCCAGGGATGATAGGATGAGTTTTGCAGAAATGTGTTTTTAGTCAATGAGGATTGTAACATGGAATGTGAATGGATTACGATCATTGATCAAAGATACTCAATCCATTGATAATTTGTTTGAACAACTGAATGCTGATGTTGTCTGTTTTCAAGTAGAATCCTTCGGAATGCATTATTACAGATAGGAGAGTCGTCTATCTGAGAATGAAATGCGAGCAGAATTCATTCCAAGCGAGTATGATGTTTTCATGACGTTTTGCACAAAGAATTCTGGTTATGCAGGGGTGTGTACATTTGTTCGAAGGTCTTTGCTTCCAGAAAAATCCTATTTGTCTATTCAGGCGTCTTGTTCTTATGTTGAATTCATTATAGAATCTTCCACCTGGTGAATTTCGAACTTGATGAAAAATATGATGATGAGTTGATTCAAGAGTGTGATCAAGAAGGTCGAGTATTGTTGTTGGAATATTCCAATGTATTTATTCTGAATATCTATTTTCCTGCTGGAATTGAGTTGGTGTGAAAGTGGTACTTGATATGAAGGACTTCCCGAACCCAGTTTCGACGAAAGTTCTATGAATTGGTCCAAGATATTGTCGTTCTGTTAAAACAAAAGAAAAAGCACTTGATTCTATTAGGAGATTTCAATACAACCTGTGGTATTCTGGATTCTGCATATATGTTGAATGACGCTGAAACTAACGGATTTGTGGAGTCATTTCGATCAATGAGTGAATGGCTTGAGTTTCTCCTGCTCTCTGAGAAGTATGGCTTGAGAGATGGAATAAAGGATAGAAGTGGTGGTGTTGGATTGGTCGATGTGTATCGAGTACTGCATCCTACCGAACGGACTGCCTATACCTGTTTTAGCACTCAATTAGGTGGTCGGAAGAATAATTTTGGTACTCGAATTGATTACATTCTTTGTGACGAGTCTCTTCGGGATGCCATTCAAACATGTTCCATTCTCTCTACAATGACTGGAAGTGACCATCTTCCTGTTACTGCAGGTATCTTTGTGAATCTTGTTTCAATCTAGATATTCGACTTGACCTAACTACCGAGGGAAAGGGGTGTCCAGGATTGAGGAAAAAGATCGGTAGTCAGCATAAGATCCATCAGTTTTTTGCAAAGAAGTCTACTGTTCGAGCAATGGTTCCAGTAACGAAGTCAGTCAGTGGACACTGGAGTTGTCCCTTTTGTACATTTGAGAACGCTGATGAGAATAAAGCGTGTGAAATGTGTGGATCTAAACGAAGAAAGCGAGAAAGTGAAGGAGATGTTCCGATTGATCGGTTCTTTGGAGGGAAACGGAAAGTAAATTCCATTCCTCTTTGTAGTGGGCATCATTTGCGCTGTGTAAGACATCAAGGTGAGTGTATTTAAAAGCCATCATGTTCAGTTACGAAGGAGGGAAAGAACAATGGGCGCTTTTTTTATACATGCTCGTTGCCTATTGGATTCCGAAATGATCCCAATGCGCGTTGCAACTTCTTTCAGTGGGAAGATGAAATCAAATAGTGGTTTGCCTTTGTTTGTTGATGTCGGATGTATCGATCTTCAGTGAATGTGAGAGTTCATGAGCATTGTCTCACTTGTAGCGGTGGTTGACATCATGTGTGAGTTTATCGAGGTAGTTCTACATCAATTCTTTTATTTCACTGGATACTATAAACATGGTACTATAAACAGGTATTATTGTGATGAATAGTGTACTTTGAACGACGAACGAAGTATGGAGTGATTGCATATATGAATCGAGTTCCGGAAGTTCTCTTGTATGTGAAGAACCTAATTCAGAGCATTCAACCCTGGATGATGCGAGTTCTAGATTTTTAGTTAACTGATACATAGAAGGAGTTCCAGGCAATGAGATTATCTATTGTTACAATTGAAGGAACGGAATTGGTCTCTCTCTTGTTGAAGCATACGAACAATGTTCTTTGTCAAGAAGAAACCATTGACTATCAACGTGTTTGCACGGATAATGGTGGTAAGATCTAGTTAGAAGCTTCACTACGGAATTCTCTTCTTGCAATCACGTCATCCATTCCTAAAGTCTCTTTACCCGGTATTCATTGTTATATTCTACTATGATAGATAATGTGACGCTTTCTGTTGATGTGGATGTTCTTGAAGATTCCGCTGCTAAAATTACTTCTGGATGGAGTCTTTGTGCTGCAGTAATCCATTGTGTTCTTCTCCCATCTAGTCTCCTAATCCATTGCCTCTGCTCCAACAAGACTCATCTAAGAAGGTCTATCCGCTGTCGACCGTTTTTGCTGGAACTTCTTGTTTTCAACTCATCTGTGCTGTCTGATGTGTTTGTTAGAAATCAGCCGAATCGTACAATAGATTTGATGTTACCAGTGTTACTAGCTCATTAACCATTTCGTCTGTCATTCGCTCTGGACACTCCTCAACAATCTACATCATCACCCAAGCAATTTACCAACAATATGAACATCTACCGGTTGGAGTGGAACGATATTTAACATTTGCATCTTTTCATGTGGCATAAACCGTATCGAGTACTTTTGTTCAAACTGCTCAAGGGCTGTAAAAAATCTCCGGACTCTACTGTTTACAGGTCATTAAAGAACGACTTTTCGTCAGAGAGATGGCTGGCCGGCGTCATTGATAAGTATTGAAGTACCATTGCTCTCATCCAGGGATACTCACCACTTCCAGATAGTGCGTTTTCAGTTCCTCCTTCGGTAAGTGCTTGGAAGACTTCTACGTTTGTTATGAGCTGGATGTCCTTTGACCTAGAGATTAGACAAAGAACTCAGTCCAATCCTACACTTCCATCGAAGCGACCAAATAAATGATCTCTTGAATCAACTTGTTTCTCAACAAACACTATACGGCTCAATCGCTCATCGAAAATTTCGTCATCGAAATCCCCTCAACATCATCTGCTGGGAGTTTCTTCTTCTCCTTCTTTATCGATTCTAAACTCGTAAACATTCTCTTCCCAAAGAAGTCTGCAGTGACTCCAAACCCATCTGGACTCTTTCGTAACTATTTCTCACACTCATCAATTATTGTTACTGCTTGGAAGAATTCTTCTTCTGTTGGAGCAGGAGGTAACGACAAATACGGTCTGCATATCATATTCATCCATTAACCCACTTAAACTTGTAAGCACAACGAGAACATCCTTCATGTTCGCCTGTGACACATGCCTTATGATAACTGTGACCACATACAAAGTGAATCACAGGCAGTTCCAGAGGTAAGTTACAATTACTACACTTGGTTGCTTGGAAGAGACGAGCTCCATTCATAACATCACTAATCTCTTGCTTCAGTCCTCGACTGCTAATTGTCACTTCATCCAAACGTTCCTTATCCTATATATCAAACCACAGAGTGATATTACAGCCTGAATAATGCCTTGTTGACGCTGCATCAAATGAATGATGTACTTCCGAACCATCCCCAATTCAATGGTCTCATTCTGACAGAGAAGTTGCATCACATAGAGTAAGGGGAGAACCTGATTCTTCTCTACGTAATCAAGGATTTCGTGCAAAAATGAAGTATTCACAGGAGTCTGTTGAGCCAGAATCATGATCAACTGAATCCAGAGAGAACTTTGCTGCGTACCGAAGTCCTTGCACAATGTAATAGCGGCTTGACTATCATTGTTGTGAAGGTAGCGCTGGAGCAATAAGGAATACATTCCATTCTTCTTAAAGAGATATGTCTCACCAACAGCATGATTGTATGTCTGAACCAAAATCAAGGCTTCTTCTGGATCATAACGAGCATTTGGATCCATCAACACTTTCATCACTTTATTCTCACCTTCCACTTCCGTCGCATGACTGGTTTCCTCACGTAACACCATCTCCAACAGAGTGTTCCAAGTAGAAGAATCACAAGGCTTTTCACGCTTCACCACACACCTTAGGAAACGTAGAAGGAGATCTGTGTGTGAAGCGAAGAGTGGAATGTATGATGAAGGGTT
Source organism: Blastocystis sp. subtype 4 (assembly GCF_000743755.1). Taxonomy (NCBI): domain Eukaryota; class Bigyra; order Opalinata; family Blastocystidae; genus Blastocystis; species Blastocystis sp. subtype 4. The sequence continues at coordinate 4,399 of NW_014569165.1, forward strand.
CCCACACACAGGTTCTAACACTCTCTCACCGAGTGTCGCCAGCAATGCAGGAGCTGCTGTAGCAACACGAGAGGAACTCATCAACTGAAGTCGAGAATGAATAGACTGGCGAACACTCTCTCTCAACGACAGACGAGGTGTCACTTCCACAGGAGACTCCTCAACAGGAACCTCATCCACTAGAGGGACATAGCCAACACACATAGCAATCATCAACTCTGTAGTACTGTCTCCAGCATAATCCAATAACACATGTCCACACTCTTGAAGAATGGAATCAGCATCACTAAAAGGAAGATGATGAATGTATTGAACAGCTTCCTCATATTCCTTAGTTTCATTGATCAGAATGTTAACATAATCATGATGCTGATTCTTATATGCGAGCTCTTTAGCTTCAGCAACACAGTTACATTCACGTAACACATGAATAGCTGTGACAATATCAAACTTCATTCCATTGTCCTTATTATGAACGAATTCCCGTAATTTCTCATCAAGATGCATTCGAGCATAACACTTCAATAGCAAGGTTGTATGATCCTTGTTAGCTATTCCTTGCTTGTGTAAGGCCTCTAAATACTCTGTTAAGTTTGGCAAACGATGAGCATCAAGGAAACGACGAATCACATAGGAAGGTTCGATCACTCCAATTGTCTTCACATACTCCTTCACTGCATCATCATACTCACCTTGTTCGTAAAGATAATCACCATACCTAATTATCATGACATTCCCAAAATATGGACATTTGATGGATTTCCACAATACTGTTATAATACAAATCATTACTATGAGCGATTGTAAGAGCAAGTGCATAAAGCTTCTGTTTGTACAGAATTGCTAATTTAGTCTGAAGATCCAATCTATGTAAACAGAATATTGAATGGTTATCTGTGAATAAGAACACATCACCCCACTGAGAGAGAGCTTCTTGTACCCATTCAGTATGATCATCTCTAATCCTTATTCTTATCTTCAATATGAACCTTTGAAGAATGGCTTGATATTCAATGAAATGAGCTTGTAAGTTATAAATAGTTATCAATTGACTATTATCATGAACTGAACATACCAACATGCAATCCTTGAAACAACCAATACACTGTTTAGGTCCAGGAATCGCATAACAACCAACTCCTTCCATTCCTCGAAATCTGAATAATCCTCCATCTCGAGCCACCATACATTCTCCTGAATCTGTGATACAACTGCAACCTCTTCGACATCCATTCAAAGGATCTAATTCTTCATATCTGATATTCTTTCGATTCGTTCGTGCAATACAATAACAACCTGTTGTCTTCTCTGTCAACGCATACAAAAATAGACTCTTCTGATCCTACATGTAACTTCAACAAATGAGTCATACTTCCGAATAGAACATATGTAACCCAGTAATAGGAGCATCAAAAGAATGTGAAAAGCGAATGGGATTACATCGTCGGCTCCGAGATAAATCTCCTTGAACATAATATAGGACACCGCTTTTGCAGCCAAGTACAAGAATCTCGTTATCCTCATTTGCACACACACAAGTGACGACTTCGGGAAGTGAAAAAGTTCGAATACATTCGGGAGTCTCTGTGTCCATTGTTTTCATACGCCACAACTTCATTTCCGTAGGAGCAGAAGAATCCAATGGTGGAACCACTGGAGATAATCCTAAATCCTTTGCCATCCAGTCATATGTTGGATTAGCATACAAAGAGGCACGAACCTTCTTGCATATTTCCTGTGAGTGACTAATGTCCTCTTCACTTCTTATATCTTCATTCGAAGCAATTGTTACAAGAATATTTGAAGATCTGTACTAAATATCATTCCCATAAACACAAATCAACAAAGAGGCAATTATTGATACATCCCTGATGCGCTTGAAATCGGCTCAAGGAGTAATCCTGATTCGATATAGTAACACCTCCTTCCGAGTCCGCAAACAGAAGTTGTCCATTGCCCCCCGTAACACATGTAATATCCATCGCCTATGAACTAAGGACAATCTTGCAATCATAAATACCTGGATTGCGAACAGACTGCTTGTCGGACTGTCTGATTGCAGCAATTCCGATGTAAAGAAATCAAATTTCTTCCACATATCAAGGACCTAATGCAAGTACTGACAATCGATCTTCCCAAGAAGAATTACTAGACTTCAACCTAACGACCTCTTTATAAGGTTAGATGAAACTACTTCTACCAACAAACAATTTGCAAAACAGTCATTAATACTCTTCCTGATTCCCATACTACATTCAAACACTCTCATTATTCGTACATAATATGTCTGATCCTGGAGATGATAAAATCCAGATGTCTTTATATGTGTTCCATCCAGTGTCACTACACATCAGATCCTTTCATCAGTTCAACTCGTCAGTGTTACATCATAGCTCTTGTCCTCGTTCACTTTCATATCCAACATTCCTGTCACGCTCTGACCCATATTCACACCAAGTGGATTCTCAAGACACAATCGGCACTGATACCAATGAGTGCCTGATGAGTAGGGAGCTGTGGAAAGAATAACTTCGGATGAACTTCCCACAAAGTTGACATCGAACCAACAGGCAAGTCCATGGAGTAGAGCTAATCCTGAGTATTCACTTCTATACCTACAAGTAGCTGTAATGATGAAATTGAAGGGGATCTGGAAATGTTTCAACGAATCCACACTATCCTTCTGAAAATCAATCACATGAGTCGAGGTTGTTGCCGTGATGAGTGATGTTGTTGGAATGTACCCCACAACAGGTTGACTAAAGACTTCCCGTTGAGCATCATCCTTCAGTCCACTAATGTCAAAGCCATAGAAATCCTTCTGCTTCCAAAACTTGGACTTACTCTTCAGTTCCTTATATAACGAATCGTCTGAAAACACGGAAAGGAACATTGTACCCGTTGTTGGAAACATCATGCCATCAGGCTTCAAGAAACGATCTCTAGCAATAATGTAACTCTCTAACATCCGTTCGTGAACAAGGAAGAAACCCATTGGCTCCGAAATAATAATGTCCACCTTCTCTGGAATGGTCACTTCTTCCACCTTCCCAAGAATCACTTGGATCACGTTTTCAAAACCATTAGCTTTCACCAGACGACGTGCATAACGAACCATTCCGCTGCATTCCACTGCATACACCTTTTTCGCTCCAGCTTGAGCGGCGAACAAGGATAATATCCCCGATCCAGTTCCTACATCCAAGACTACCTTTCCCTCAAAATCAGAAACATTATAAGACACAGCATTGTAGTATGTTCCTGTTCTGATTGAATCCTGGAGCATGTTCTGCTGATGAGCAAGCTGACCATAGTATCGATAAAATGGATGCTCTCGTTCAGCCACTGCTACCTCTCCGTTTTCCATAATCGTGATAATAAGAATGGCGTAAACGTAGCCCACTATTCGGAGTCTATAATGAAGTCTATTTTGGAATTACATAAAGAGATTCTAGATCTTGACATCTGAAATATACAATATCTCTTCGTCTGTACTGGTATTTAGTGCTGTTAAGGTTACGTAGAAATTCTTATGTTATTCAGTCATATCCACTCAATGTGAAGGATACTAGATGAATGAGATAGAGGTGCAGTATCGATTGAAATGAGTACAATGGATTTGAGG
>NW_014569164.1:0-1434 GCF_000743755.1 Blastocystis sp. subtype 4
GCCTGGGTTACACGAAGTGGCAGTTCGGAATTACAAGAACCAGTGGCTATTCGTCCAACTTCGGAAACAATCATGTATCCTGGTACGATTTGAGATGACTGCCTGATTCAAAGCCTATGCTCGGTGGATTCGTGGTCATCGTGATCTTCCTCTTCGTCTGAATCAATGGACGAATGTGGTTCGTTGGGAGTTCAAGCACCCAACTCCGTTTATCCGCACTCGTGAGTTCCTCTGGCAAGAAGGTCACAGTGCATATGCCACAAAGGAGGAGGCTGAGAAGGAGGTTGTGGAGATCCTTGATTATTATGCTCGAACATATGAAGAGCTTCTGGCTGTTCCTGTGATCAAAGGTCGCAAATCAGAGAAGGAGAAGTTTGCTGGTGGTTATTACACTACAACAATTGAAGCTTTCATTCCTACAAATGGTCGTGCAATCCAGGCTGCTACATCTCATTCTTTGGGTCAGAATTTCTCTCGCATGTTCAATATCTCGTATGAGACAGACAGTGGAGGTGATGATGAGAGAAAGATGTGATTATTAGAACGGAAATTGGTGTGGCAGAATAGTTGGGGTTTTACGACTCGTTCGATTGGTGTGATGATCATGGTACACGGAGATGATAAAGGTCTTGTGTTACCTCCCCGTGTGGCTCCTACTCAAGCTGTGATTATCTACATCTATCACTCCAAGACTTCCCCTGAGGATGTACAGCGTCTGCGTGATAAGGTATGAGAAGGAAGAGATGGTGATGATTAGTCTGCTGAATTGCGAGACACACTGTTGGCTGCTGGTGTCCGTGTGGAACTGGATAGTCGAGAGCACTACAATCCTGGATGGAAGTTCAATTATTGGGAGCAGAAGGGTGTTCCACTGCGTATTGAATTGGGTCCGAAGGATCTGGAACAGGAGCAAGTGGTATTTGCTCGTCGAGATGACTGTACTCCAACAGGCAAGGTGGCTGTGAAATGGACTGAGATTAGAGAGCGAGCGAAGGAAATGTTGGAGACAATCCAGGCATCATTGTTGGAAAAGGCAAGAAAGGAGCGTGATTCGCATATTCGTTATGTGAATACCTGGGAGGAGTTTGTGAAGACTCTGGATGGAAATATGGTGCTGGCTCCTTGGTGTGAGCGGATTGCCTGTGAGGAGGAGGTGAAGAAGAGAACTGCTCCCGATGCTACGGAGAAGAAGACAACGGCTGGAGAAGCTCCTGCATTGAGTGGTTCAGCCAAAACTCTGTGTTTGCCTTTCAATCAAGAGGAACTTCCTGAAGACTGCAAATGTTTCTGTTGTGGACAGAAAGCAACGGCTTTTGCTCTGTGGGGTAGATCGTATTAAGAGTTTGTTTGTTTCTGAAGTATTCACATTCTTATTGCTGAGATCATGGATTTACCAATCTATTCGAGCTATCATATAGACAGAGATACAGCATC
>NW_014569164.1:1456-4104 GCF_000743755.1 Blastocystis sp. subtype 4
ATTCAAGTAGAATTTATTGAAATTGACTTAGTGATAGGAGGCTAAGAAGATTATGAAACATAGTAGGAAAGAAAAACTAACAATCAGTGATCTTCAAACAGCTCTTCGAATTCTATGTTTTGATGTTTGAGATGAAGGTTGAATGTAATAATAAGAGGATTATTGGTCATTCAAATGAGATATCAACCAAGTTCAAAATGGTGAAGCCAAATAGCAATGTTATTCAAATGGAAGACTCAATTGTTTCGGTTCAGGATATTCTAAACAATGAAGTTCCTGAGATTCCTCTAGAAACCACCTATAATGTCTCTTGGTTAGTAATCAACGGAAAACAGATTGCAAACATTCCTAAATGTGTTTTTGAGAGAAAAGAGTGATATCTAGTTCATGGAGAAGATGAGGTTCAAGAGGAGAGTAATGAGTTGGATATTTCCCTCCGCAATTCCTCAATTCATTCTTTATCGTTTGAATGTGAGTTGTATCTGAACAATATCAAGACTCGTATGTTCAGTACGAACAGTACAGCCAAGGCAGAAATGTATCACCAGATCCATGTGGATGAAGGATTGAAACAGATTCTTCCATATCTGGTTCATTGGATTCAAAGTGAAGTAGAAGTAGTTATTTGTGTTCATAATAGGTTCAATCGATTTTGAGGACAAAACCAGAATGTATGCTATCCTATTTAGACTACATCATGCATGTGACTCATAGTCTTATTCTCAATATCCATCTTAATACAGTTCTCTATGTCCCTTTTGTTCTTCTCTCTAATCTCTAGTTGCATCTTCTGTTACCATGTATCTTGTCGTGTTGTGTAAGCAAAACATTGAGTATATCGTCTGCAGAGGATCACTGGAGTTTACGGGATCTCTCTTCTATCATTATTGCTGATATCAACTTCAAGTAGGTGTAGAGTGGTTTGTTAAGCCTAGATACAGTTCACAATACCCGAAAATGCAGAAACAAATCTATGTAACATTGAACAAGGTCTTGCATAATCCTAAATCGACGTTACCTTCGGTATATGGAGCTATTCAATGTAGTGAAGATGGGTTGAGTGAGATGTAGGTATTCGATGCATGGGAGATAATGCCATTGAAGTGTTACTAGTTCCTGTGTTCCGAGAGATGTCAATGAATCTAGAGAAGTTGGTAAAGAGTGAGAAGAGCGCATTAGCCCATGTTCAGATTCATCGTTGTCTTCATGCACTCACAGTAAGAATGGAGAGATGAAGTAAGGAATAGGAGATAATTGGTGTCGTATCGAAGACTCTGATACGAGGAATTGAAGTGAATTGTGCATCTCCTATGATTTGTGAAGAGTTTGAGAAGAAACTCCAACAGCTCCCAAACACACGCGAATTGGTTCTAACAGAAGCAACACTTCCTCTCTGCTATCATCATATGGAGGGAGTGTGGGACTTGTGTGATGTTGTAATTTAGTTTCATTGTTTGTTTCTCCTCTTCAATGGCACTTCGTCAGATATTGATGTTGGAATTGTCGGACATTGTAGGTCCGGAAAACGTGGAAGATATGACAAAGTGAGCACTTGGAGACTTGACTAACATTGAGTTACATTCTTTCGTTTCAAGATGTAAATGATATTAAATCGACTCTCAAAGATATTATTGGAAATGAAACTGTTGCAAACAATATAGCTATTGAAATCCTGAAATCGCGAGGACAAGTGGGAACAGATTGAGTATTTCTAATTTTGTAGTACCAAGAAGAAGAAAAGAAACTAACAGCAATCAAACCGAAAGAGGTGGCTGTAGTGAATAAGTATTCTCAATTGGAAAGTGTACCAAAAGGAGTAGAATCGATTCAAGAGCCATCAAAGAAGAATGATGTGAGTTCTCTTCCTACTTCATCTGATGACTCTCCAGCAGAAGTGAAGGAGGTGGATGAATACAAGAGTTCAAAGTCAAAGAAAGATTCTGGTATTGGAGGACATACACGACCTCTTCAATCTAGTGTGATTCGTAAGAATTCAACTTGGAATTAACTGTAGCAAAGCCAAAGTGTCATTGTCTAGGTACAATTCATCCTGTATTGTTCAATTGTGTGGAATGTGGGAATATCATCTGTACAGAGGAGCAGTTGGAAGTGTGTACATTCTGTGGAGCTTTCAGTCGTCGATATCGTCAAACCCATCGGGCTGAAGATGATGAGAATCTTCGGAAAGCTATTGAAAGCAAAGTGAGAGTAGAATGTCATAGTTGACGAATAGAATCGTCTCCTTCAGTACGATCGTGAGAATTCTGCTCGATCTCAAGTGTAAGAGGAGATTACTGACTTGAACTGTAGTTATGATGATCAACAGGACTATTTCGATTTGAATGATAAATGGAGTGGAAGGAAGGTATCAGGAGATGCCTACAAGCCAGTGTATGTGGAACGATCGAAGGTAGATAAGTGTTGAAGACATTAGAAATAGCAACCGATTGCAATTTCATTCGATTTTGCTGGACGAAGAGTAGTGATGGATGAGAAGAGAGGTGGTATTGAAAGAACAGGATGATACTTAGTGATGGAAACAAAGAAACAGATGGAAGAACCTGTTGAAGAACCAAAGATGCAGAATACAAGTGGATATTATGTGGCTCCAAGTACAACGAAGGATATGAAACCAAGCAAATCACATA
>NW_014569164.1:4110-7987 GCF_000743755.1 Blastocystis sp. subtype 4
GTGATCACAAGTATCACAATGATACATTGAATGGGAAAGCAGGTTTATTATATGAAGTGGGATTAAGAGATGAAGATGAGAGATAGAGTATTTCAAAGAAACTTCAACAAGGAATCAAGTTGAGTGAAGTACGAGTAGTAAATGGAAAGAAAACACAACATGTGAGTAAGAACTGGAAGAAAGAAGGAGAAGACTTTTTGATTTGATTGAGTATGTGTTGAACAAATCCAAATCCAACTACAATAGACTCATTTTGGTGAGAATCATCTTCATATTCCAAATTACCAAGCGACCATCCAATCCTAGAGTTCAATTCCTTCCTTCAATTCTACCACAAGAGGATATCTCTGTACACATAGATCCATCCCATGTTTTCATCTGTAACTCCACAATCATATTCTTATGACATCCATTCATTGTAGAACCCGTAGCTGTTCGGGAATTCACTGTTCGCACACTTGACACATTTGCATTCGATTGAAGCATCTATTCTCACATCTCTCTCTCAAGAATACTCGAATTCTCTCTTGAAAGGAAGTCGAAACAGAAGAGGAGGAAGAAGGAGAGGAAGTGTCTGCAATTCCCACATACTCCCTACAATCATATTCATTCTCTATCTCTACCAAACATCCGATTTCTTAGCTAGAATATGAAGATTATTATCAAATCCTCCAGCAGCCACAATTCTATCTGTGATGAACAAGAGACTTGTGAAAGGAAGAGTAGGACAATGAACAGTCTATTGTTTACCCTCTTTGATCATTCTCACCTGCTTGGTCATTATATGACCTTTGAATTCAAGGAAATGAGTATCACTATTTCGATCTATATCTCATTCTTTCTTCTTTCTAACCTGTATATGCAATGATATCATTCTTTGGATTCACAGCAATATCTTCCACAATTCCACACTTATCTCCAAATACAAATCCGAACAGTTCCTTTGTAGAAATATCGAATGGACAATCTCGGATTCTTTTCATCAATTCTTTCATCTACTCTTACGGTTCTGAAGGATCATAGTATGTACTTACGATATTCATTGAACCATCTAACGATCCTCTGCATAGTAACTGACCTGTTCGATCCCAACAGACACAGAAGATACTTCCACGCGTTTTATTCGATACTGTAGGAGTTCCATCTGCTGCTTCAGGTTCTTCTTCACGTTCCTGTTTCACATGGAGACCACTGGGATGAACCCACAGATTCTGATCTGCATTGAAGGTACAAATACGAACTACAGAATAATTGATCTTCATTGAATACGCTTCTTTTCACTTGATCCAACAGCGAAGGCCTTTCCATTAGGTGACCATTTACAACACAAAGCAGCTCGCTTGATCTTCAAAACTACAAGGGTTGGAATCCATTTGTTATTTTCATAATTCCACACATAAGCATTGCAATCTTCTGAACAAGAAAGAATGCGATTATAGTTCGGATCCCAGTCCAAAGCAGTCACAGGAAGATCATGCTATACTAAATCAATTCTTGTCAATTCTTACACCGATTAGAGTGTGAATCAATTTCCAGTCTTCAAACTTGGACGACTTTCCTGTCTCATACACAAGAATATCATTTGAATTCCTTGTAGCCAATGCAATTTCTACAAGATTAACGAGTTCTATCAATTCAAAACGAGTTCTATCCTTGTTCCAACAATGACATGTTATTGTCTTTGCTACTTTGAATACTGTCACGGGTTGCATTTCTAGAAGTATTAAAAATAAGATCATACATGGATACAGGTTGTCAAGTAGAAAGAAGAAACTGGCATTCGGCTCCCAATGGGACAGCCCAGAAAAAGGCACCCCAAGAGACGAAGAATCCCAATTGTTTCATTCTCTTCAGCAAGACATCATTCATGAGTAAGAGTGAGGAGAAGAGAAGAGACGATTTGGTTAAGGAGGAAGAGGCGTTTACAGACCTATTGTTTGGAGATGTGAAGGAAGCTGACACTATGGAAGTGAATCGAACTGTGGATGAGGATGAAAAGGAACTTCCTGCATTGTGGCATGATTCAGACGATGAGGAAGTTCGAGTGGAGTTGAAACGAATTGCTCGCAATCGCAAATTCCGTAAAGAAGAAACAGAGAGCGAAATTACGGGAGGAGAGTTGAGTAAACGACTTCGGACTCAGTAAAGTGTGTTTTGTATATTCTAATATGTAGATTGTTGACAAATAAAGAGGTTGATGATATGTTTGCATTGAAAGAAGAAGGTATGGAAGATGAGGTTTCTGAGTTACTTCGAACAACAAAACGTTTTCTTGGAAAGAGTAGAGTGATTGGTCCTAATCATATCAGTATCCAACGTATCAGTTCGTTTTGTATGACTGCTGATAATGGTGAGAATTCGGAAGGGAATACAAAGGTGGAGATTGTGTTAGATATTGATGAATAGAAGACAATTCGATTGGTTTCATTTCATCGTTCGGCTTCTTGTTTCCTGGCTTTGAATCGTCAGAATTACATTCACATCTATGATATTGACAATGGAATCTGTTCATGTCGTAAGGTTCTTCATCTGTCAAACTTCCTAGTGAAGGAAGTCTGTTGGACGAGTAAGAACACGTATGAATGGAAGTAAGAATGAAGAGTAGATTGCTATTGACTCCAATGAATCGAGAGTTCCTTCTGTATTATGATTTGGAACGGGATGTATCCTCTCAGATCTTCAATATGCCTGGTCAGAGTTCGAGAGATGGTTGATTGATAGGATATCAAGAGATCAAAGAGTCACGGATTCGAGTGTCACCTGATGGTCGTCGAGCTCTGTTGTTAGGGAATCAAGGCTCTATCTTCTGTGTGGATCTGTCAGTACGTCGTACTGAGAAGCCTCGTCAATTGGCATCTTCGATTCGTGATGGTTGTTTCTATGATAATGATACTTGTTATTTCATTAGTGGTTGGAACTGGAGTAGGAGAATGATGAATAGAAGACAGTCATATTGTGGAATATGACTTACAGCATAATACAGTAGTAGCAAACTATTGGGATAAAGATCTCTTTGGAGCTTGTTGTCTTCATGTCAACGGGAATTACATGGCGATTGGGTAGAGGAAGAAGGAATAAATGAAAGATAGAGATCAGACAGGGATTCTATCAGTGTACAACACACCAACATGTTTGAATACAACGGAGATGGAAGATGTGTATCGTGTGATTCATCCTTTGAAGTGTTTTAAGAATCTGGTGACTTCGATTTGTTCTGTGGCAGTGAATAATGATAATACACTCGTTGTATATGCGAGTAGAGAGAAGAAAGATCAACTTCGTATTATTCATCTACCTAGTCTAACAGTATATTCGAATTGGCCAGATCCACAAGAGGGATTGAATTATGTTCGTACTCTATCAATTAGTGGTGATAATCGTATTGAATGATAGGAAGAGTGATTTGTAGAGTATTTAGTATTGGGTACAAAGTCAGGAAAGCTTCTTTTATATCGTTTTAATCATTTCTATCAATTCTCTGTTTATGAGTTCCAAACAATGAAAGAAGGAAAAGACACATATTTATCGAAGATTTGAGAGGTGTAGTTCCTCATCATCGGAAAGAAGGAAGGAGGAAGCTCTTCTAACAACTGACCTACAGTTGAACGATAAGACGTGCAACCAACATGGATTTCCACCAATATGACTGAATGGACCAATAACTGAATAGGCAGGAATCACAGTATGAGGATCAATGACACAATTATCCTTGATTACACATCCCTCATTCTACACTTCATAGTGAGAATTCATTAGATACTAAGACACATCCTTTTCCTATTCCAACTTGATCACCGATTCGAAGTGCTTGAATCTGACAATCCTCTTGAATGATTACTCCACGTCCTATAGAAATGAATGGTCGTTCTCTTCTTCC
>NW_014569163.1:0-7984 GCF_000743755.1 Blastocystis sp. subtype 4
GGGCCTTTTTGTCTGCATTTTACTGGCGATTTTGTCTGGTAGGGTTAACCCTGTATAGCTACCCAGGGTTGGAGGCCCATGTTTGCGACGGTTTGTCTGCTTCTAAAAAATACGTAACATGCGTCAATTACCTACTACTTTTTTGGATAGTGATGATTGATGATTGAATTTGAATTAGACATTCCATCACTTACTGAAGATGGAATTCGGATAAAGTATTCAGTTTTGTGCAGCAGCTGCATAGTTCAAGTATGATTGATTGATTGATGATAATTGAGATGCTGATTCTCTTGATCAATTTATTCGACAGAAGAGTGCTTTCTTAAGTAGAAAAATAATTGATCGTATGATATCGATTTGAATGTCAATGATGTTGTAGTGAAGATCATATTATCTATCTGGTATCCTTGTTTTAACCAAACAACTTACACACCAAATCATCCTCAAACTTTCATATCTTCCCTCTTAACAATGGGTAATTCAGGTGACTTTGATTTCTTTCTCTTGAGGCACATGCATAGAAGAACTATAACTACAATAACTACAATGACAGTAATCGCTCCAATGATAATAAACATCATTGTATCAGACATTGCTTTCACGGTGAAGGTGAGAGTTGCAGTCTTTGATCCTACTTGATTCGTGGCCTTAATTGTAACTACTGATGCTGAAACTGTTGATAATGCAGATCCGCTTATCACTCCATTTTCTTCATTAAGCATTAGACCCACTGGAAGTGTTCCTGAATCAACAGAGAATACCAAATCTTCTCCTGTATATGTAGGCGTCATAACAAAAGCCTCTCCCTTCACTAAAGTACATAGATCTTGAGGATAGTGGATGGAAGAAGGAGGAATCATGACTCGGATACTTATATCAAATGTAACCGTTCCCACAGAATTTGAAGCCTGAATTTGGACTAGTGACGTCATAGACTTGGAAGGAGTTCCCAAAATGGTGCCTGTGTTTGCATTCAAAGATAAACCATCAGGAAGGACACCGGATAATACAGCAAATGTTACTGATTCTCCTATATACTCTGGAATAATAGAGAATACTGAATCCATAGAAATAATATAGGAAGTCTGAGGATAGTTCAGTGAAGACGGAGGAACCATCACAGTTACTGACAAAGTGGTAGATATGCTTCCTCCTTCGTTTTGTGCCATAATATTGAGAGTAACTATTGTTGATTCCGTGGGTGTTCCTTGAATGGAACCAGTATTTGTATCGAGAGTAATACCAGTAGGAAGAGTGCCAGAATGAATAGAGAAGACACAAGTATCTCCATCATATGCTGGAGAAACAGCGAAATACGATCCAGTAGGAATCGTATATGAGGATTGCGGATAAGAAAGAGCAGATGGAGGAGTCACTACTCGGAAGGATATTGTGAATATATCAGACCCGACAGCATTCTGAGCTCGAATGACAAGAGAAGCGAGAGGAGTGGATTGGGATGGAATTCCAGTAATACTTCCTGTAGATGGATTCAGAGTCAATCCAGATGGAAGGGTACCTGATTGGATAGAGAAAGTGAGTTGTTCCCCCTCTGTTGTGGGAGTTGTGACAAAGTTTACTCCAGTTGTGATCACGAATTGAGTTTGAGAATACATCAGATCTGGAGTTGTTAGGACTTGGATGGAGATTGTAGCCGTGATACTACTCACTACATTCTCAGCTTTAATAGTAATCGTTTGAGCGATAGATACAACTTGATTAGGCAAACCAGTTATTGCACCAGTGTTGGGATTGAGAGTTAGTCCAGGAGGAAGGGTTCCAGATTGAATTGAATAGGTTGGAGAATCTCCCAGTATTGAAGCCAATGCCATAAACTGATTGTTCTTAGCAATGACATAGGAAGTTCCTGAATAGGAGAAATCAGAGAGGGCTGTTATTACTGTCATTGTAATCGATGTGGTTACCTCACCAGCAATGTTGGAAGCCTTGATTACAATCGTAATTGCAGAAACTGATACAGTTGGAGAACCAGAAATCACTCCAGTATTCGAATTGAGAGAAAGGCCAGTCGGAAGAGAACCTGATTGAATTGAGAATGTTAGAGAATCTCCAGTGATAGTTGGAGTCTTTGAGAAAGTCTCTCCTTTGGCAATAATGAAAGGAGATCCTGAATATGAGAATCCAGAAGGCAGTGAAGGGATCGTAAACACAACAGTCGTTGTAATACTATCCAAAGAGTTCTCTGCTTTGATCACAATTGATTGAGAAGAGACATATTGAGAAGGAGTTCCAGAAATCACTCCAGTATTCGAATTGAGAGAAAGGCCAGTCGGAAGAGAACCTGATTGAATTGAGAATGTTAGAGAATCTCCAGTGATAGTTGGAGTCTTTGAGAAAGTCTCTCCTTTGGCAATAATGAAAGGAGATCCTGAATATGAGAATCCAGAAGGTAATGTCAATACTGTAAACACAACTGTTGTTGTCACACTGCCAATATCGTTTGCTGCTTTGATGGTTATTAATTGTTGAGTTATTGATTGTGTAGGGATACCGGAAATGACGCCCGTATTATCATTTAATGATAATCCAATTGGAAGACTACCTGATTGAATGCTAAAGGCCAAAGAATCACCAAGAAGCAATGGAGTTACGGAAAACTCACTATTTGTTGCAATAGTAAATGGAGAATCCGGATATGAGAAACCTGATGGAGGAGTAAGAATAGTGAATGATATTCTAACAGTTACACTGTCAATTACATTCTGGGCTTTGATCACAACAGATTGATCAACTACTGCTTCAGAGGGTGTTCCAGAAATCACTCCAGTATTGGCGTTCAATGATAGACCACTTGGTAGAGAACCTGACTGAACTGAGAATGTAAGAGTATCTCCTATTACTGTAGGAGATGTGGAAAAGGGACTTCCCTTGCGAAGTATATACGATGAATTGGCATAGGTTAGAGCTGAAGGAACCGTTAATACTGTGAACGATACAGTTGTTGTGACACTGCCTAGTGCATTTTGTGCTTTTATCGTTATCGACTGCTGACTTGTGGAAATTGAAGGAGTTCCAGAGATTGCTCCTGTATTAGAATTCAAACTTAACCCTAAAGGAAGTGATCCTGATTGAAGCGAGAATGTTAGAGTATCTCCAGTAATGGAAGGAGATGTAGTAAATTCTCTTCCCTTTCCTATTACGAATGGAGAGTTCAAATATGAAAAACTGGAAGGAACAGTGAGTACTGTGAACACGATTGTAGTGGATATGCTTCCGACACCATTTTCAGCCTTAATAGTCACAGACTGCTGATTTACTAATTGGATTGGCTCACCAGATATAACACCTGTTGACGTATTAAGAGTAATTCCAGAAGGCAAAGAACCAGTCTGAATCGAAAACATAGGAGAGTCTCCAGTAATTGACGGTGACTTTGAGAATATGGCATTTTTGGCTATTGTGTAGGGAGCCCCTGGATAGGAAAAGACAGAGAGGGCTGTCATAACTGTAATTGTAACAGATGTCGTCACTTCACCTCCCATGTTTTCGGCTTTGATAACAACAGATCGTTGATTCGTATTCTCTGTTGGAGTTCCAGATATCATTCCAGTATTTGCATTTAAAGACAATCCAGTTGGAAGAGTACCCGACGAAATGGAATAAGTAACCGATTGTCCACTAATTGATGGAGATGTCGAGAATTGATCGCCCTTCGAAATAGTAAATGGAGAGTCGTGATAAGAGAATCCAGAGGGAGCAGCAACAACAGTAAAAACAACAGTAGTAGTTGTACTACTTAGAGAATTCGAAGCGGCGATTGTTACTATCATTTGGTTAGCAGATTGAGAAGGAGTTCCCGAAATTACTCCAGTATTCGAATTGAGAGAAAGACCTATCGGAAGAGTTCCAGATTGAATCGAGAATGACAATCCACTTCCACTAACAGTTGGAGTTACTGAAAATGGTAATCCCATACCAATAACAAATGGAGAATTGGGGTATGAGAAGGAAGAAGCCGCTGCAGCCACAGCTATTACAATAGTAGTGGAGACACTTCCAATCCCATTCTCGGCCTTGATTGTTGCCGTGCTTTGATTAACAATAGAAGAAGGAGTTCCAGAAATCACTCCAGTATTGGCGTTCAATGATAGACCACTTGGAAGAGAACCTGATTGAATGGAGAATGTAAGACAATCTCCAGTGATAATAGGGCTAACACTGAATGCTACTCCTTTGGCAATAATGAAAGGAGATCCTGGATATGAGAATCCAGAAGGAGGAGTAATGACTGTAATAATAATAATAGTCGTGACACTATCCAAAGAGTTCTCTGCTTTGATCACAATTGATTGAGAAGAGACATATTGAGAAGGAGTTCCAGAAATCACTCCAGTATTCGAATTGAGAGAGAGACCAGTCGGAAGAGAACCTGATTGAATTGAGAATGTTAGAGAATCTCCAGTGATAGTTGGAGTCTTTGAGAAAGTCTCTCCTTTGGCAATAATGAAAGGAGATCCTGAATATGAGAATCCAGAAGGTAATGTCAATACTGTAAACACAACTGTTGTTGTCACACTGCTTCCAGCACCATTCGTAGCCTTAATCATTGCAGTAACACTAGTTACAGTGACTGAAGGAGTTCCAGAAATCACTCCTGTGTTCGTATTCAGTGTTAGTCCCGTTGGTAGCGACCCTGATAACAGCGAGAAAGTTAAAGAACCAGAACTGATACTTGGAGAGACGGAGAATGCCTGTCCCTTCCCAATTAAAAAGGGACTTCCTGGATACGAAAGGCCAGAAACAGAAGCAACTACTGCAATATTGATATAGTCGGTGAGAGATCCAGCTGAATTCTCTGCTTTGATGTAGATTTGTTGATAATCACATATAGCAGTGGGAGTACCAGTGATTACTCCAGTATTGGTATTCAGTGTTAAACCTGACGGAAGGGTTCCTGAATGAACAGAGAATGTACAGGATTCACAGTCCACACTTGGAGTAATTGGGCTGATTGCTTCCCCAACTGTAGCGACAATATCGAAATTATTGTATATAAAAGAAATGGGAGGACTAATAGTTACAGTAAGACGAATCGTTGTTGTAACATAGCCACCTGGATTTGCAGCTCTCACAACGATTGTGACCTGGGATTGAATAGTAGAAGGAGTTCCTGATATTATTCCTGTGTTACTATTCAGTGACAATCCATTAGGAAGGGTTCCCGATTGAATGGAAAACGAAATACTCTCTCCACTGAATGAAGGCGTGACACTGAAAGGCCGACCTTTCGGTATAGAGTAATATGACTGTGGATAGGAGAATCCAGAAGGCTTTGGTTTTATCGTCAGAGTAACCGTTGTGGTACTCGATCCACCAGCATTCTGTGCCTTGATAACGACTGATTGCGTTCCAGAAGTGGTAGTAGATCCCGAAATAACTCCAGAGCTTGAGTTAATAGTAATACCAGAGGGGAATGAACCACTGTGAACTGAGTAGGAACAAGAAGGACAAGAACCTGATGGATTCATTACCACCGATTGAGTAATGAAAGCACTGACCGATGAAGGAGAATAATGGAAATTTGATGGAGCAGGGAGAGGAGATTGTACGTTTAGTTTAATGATAAAAGTATGTAGCATATTAGAAACAGAACAGGAAATCTTATACTCTGCTTCTCCATTTGTTGAAACAGTTGGAATGCCCGATAATACTGCAGCATTACTAATAGTCATCCCGGAGAGTGGTGGTGAATAACTGCATGAATAATCACTACCAGTGGAAAGTTGATTAATTGGAGTTATTGTGCACTGATGATTAACTGTACATTCATATGTGTCAACTGAATATTCTATTTGAGGATTTAATCCATTGTAGCTGCAGACGAGTAAAGACATCTCACGAATCTTCACGGATCCAGCTCCATTAATTGAAAATCTTGCTCTCATTGCTTCTCTATCATGATATGAGGTACTATACATGGAACCTGACAAAAATGAATGATATGACGATCGACGATAGAAACCATCGTATCGTTCCTCCCATTCAAGTATGCCAGATTCAGCCGTTGGAGTACCATTCATATCGATATTAAAGCCATGTACCACTGCCATATCTGCAGAAGGAACAAGTTCCATCGCAGCTGAAGTTGAGGATAATGTTTGGATGGTTGAATACTCCCAATCGGTTGCAGAATTCCTATTCTGCATTGGGATTTTGTAGCAGTTAACGTTTGAATTATAGGATCTTTCATAAGCAGCCAACCATGCATCAAATCTGATACTATTATCAGAGGTACCCAAAAAGAGAATGACGCTGATAATATTTGGACTACTTTTTATTTCATTTGCAGGACGAATGATACTATGATAGTTACTTGTTGTATCAACATAAGAACCAGTGAAAGTAGTTGAAGAAGTGATATCTCCTGAAGGAATATTGTCTCGGAACACTTCTTTACCATTTATATACACAACAATACCTCTAGGATATCGCAACGAAGCCTCATAAGCAACAACAGAAGGAGCAATAAAAGTCCTTTTGAAGTACATTCTTGTATGACCTTGCGTAGCAAAATCAAAATTAGTATTCTTTAAACTCCATCCAGACACAGATGAGTCTGTAGTCCATGTATCAGATGGCAGCGAGTATCGGTAATACCAACTATCTCCCTTGTCGATTGGTGTAGAAAGAGAAAACCTTTTTTTCCCAGTAAAAGGAAATGTTTTGAGAATAATATTATCATAAGGTCCATACAAAGTCAAATAAGCATCTGCCTCCCAGCTATATGTTCCTGTTGATAAGTCAATTTCATACTGGTAGTTGTTATTGTAGTTCTTAATGCACATTTCCATTCCTTTATTCATAACTCCTTTTGTAACTGCAGGACTAGTATCGTATGTATTAGTGTAACCATAGCGATAAACATAGAAGTATTCAGACCACCAAGAATTACGTGATCTCAAATCAAACTTCAAGCGAATAGTCGATGAACCGCATGTAATACTGACAGCTGTACAAGTGATTGTTAGAAAGAGCAACAAGGTATCCATCAAATATTATATGAGGTGAATATCCAGTTTTCAGTTTCCACGTTTCCCTGTTTCATAATGATCATAGACAATTGAAGATATTATAACTATCCGTTTCTGATATTATCAACCATTAGATAAACCACAATTAGACCTCATAGTTTGATAGGAGAAATCTAGAAACTATGAAATACAGTGAACAAAGACTTCACCCCATGATCTCATTCTCTTCACTGCATCTTCTAACATCTAGAATACTGTTAGTGGTAAAAAGCAAGCCAGAAGAGTATACTACGATAGATTGTAAGACAATTCCATCATTAATTGTTCACATCCTTACACAGACAGGAATAAACTATATTGCCTTTGTACATTAGATTTAAGGTCATCAAGTACTCTTACACATGTCAGTTGTTATGACTATCTTAAAAATGGAAGTGATACACTACACATCACTGAGTTCCATAAAGTATATGTGTATAGAATATTAATTGTGTACTATTTCTGTGATCGTACAGTTTTCTGTCACTCATCATTGGCGTAAACTACACAGAATCCATATCTAAACGTTCCAAACTAGATAAGAATCTATTTACCTTATTATATTCATGAGATTAACTGCATTATGAGACCCATCGATTCAAACCTATCACTCCTTTCAAACCTGGAATATCGTATGATATTGACTCTTGGTGTCGAAATAACAAGTAGTTCGCATATCTCTTTCGAACCTGTTAGTTCCAAAACGTGATAATATTTCGCATATGCAAAAATTGAATACCACCAAAGAAAGAAACTAAGACTAAACCATGAAGATTTCTGTAGTTTGTTGATGCTACGAAGTGATAGGATAGATGAAAGGAGGTGCCTGGAAGAACTCTGAAGATGAGATTCTAAAGGCAGCTGTAATGAAGTATGGAAAGACGGAATGGGCTAGAGTTGCTTCTCTTCTTCCTCGGAAATCGGCAAAGCATTGTAAAGCTCGTTGGGAAGAA
>NW_014569162.1:0-10383 GCF_000743755.1 Blastocystis sp. subtype 4
CATGTTCCTCAGGAGGAGGAAGCATGACCAACAATCCTCTTCCCTGATCTAAACTGGCATTCAGCTTCTTATCCAGAATCAATTGAGAGAGTTTGCGAATGATCTAATTCTTATCTTTCTTCGTCATACACACTTCATCAAGAGGTAACTCCATCTTCTCAGCTACAAAACTGAGTTCTACAACATCATAGGGCTCGACAACTTTGAGGAAGTTCTGTTCCATGAGTTCATTTCGGAGATACTGTGTATGATGAAGAATCACTTCGTCTTCGAAAAAGGCAGGATGGTGAGGTGAAGGATCGAACAACCATACAATACAAGGATATCTCTTTGAAAATGGCGTTCAATTTGGATAAATCACGCAAATGGAAGGCAGTTGCGATTGAACGCAGAATCTCCATGTCTTCACTCCATCGCTCCACAACCAGATGATTTTGGAGCAATGCTTGCATTTCCTGTGTCTAATCATCATTCTTCACTCCAAACTCAACATTTCCTTTCAACACCTTCATTAACACCATATACTTCAATGCCTCTTTCCAACGAGGATCTTTCATCGTACAATAGGAATCAAAGCATTCGAAGAAGAAAGAATAAGCCATTTGGAAATCATGTTGATAACTCTATGAATCACTCCAAATCACTGTACAGAACATATATAATTCCTGATAACATATCAATTTCGGCTTGAGTAACAGGATCCACATAGATCGAAGTAGCTGCCATTTTGCAAGCTGTTAGAGAAGACTATGATGAATGCATTTCACTAAGACTACCTTTGCTTTTGTTATATCATTCAGATCTTTGTAAATACGAGCTTCTGTCACATGAACATCCATAGATAGAGCCTTGTCATCGATCTTTGCTAGTTCACGAATCAAATACCCACATAAGTTCAGAGCTTGACGATACTGATGATCCTAACTCTGATGTAATACAAAAATAGAAACCTTGTAAAGAAGAAAAGCCAGTCGACTCTGAAGACGCTGGGTGAGAAACACTAGTTTAGAGGATTGAGACCACTGGATATTCTTCTCACACATTTCGATTTTGGCCTTTGTGTCTACATCCATCGTAACAGCAATTTCGATCATAGACTTCACTAGGTTTCAAACACTAAAGGAAACGACTTACCGAGTTTGGCAGATTTGGCTTTGGAAATGACATTGAAGAAATCACGTGAAGACTCGAGTAACTGAGAAAGGGAGTCAATGTCTTTCAATTCTCCAAAGAGTGAAGCTAATTCCAATGTGCAGTTCTCTTTTTCTTTGATAATAGTATCATTCTCGTTTGGCATATTCAGAATCTCGCGATACAAAGCGATGGCTTCTGTAGGATTCTCCCTCCGGAGAAAATGAGCATGCTCTACTTTCGTTTCGAAATCTATTGATGAGGGAAATAGATAAACTATACCCATGAGGAAAGAATGAATGAAGTATCAGGAGAACAGGAAATACAACAAACAAAGAAGCAATTACAGCATATAACGCACAGACTGGCTAGAAGGGAATGTTCGGTTCTCTGCAGCCTCTTCATTGAACACCTCGAAATGTCGATTCAATGACTCATCAAGCTGCAAAATCGAAGCCAAATTACCAGAACGATAACAATAGTTTGGTGCCGACCATACCGTGCAAACTTCTCCATCAAAGAAGTACTGATAACCATCCATAGCCACTTGATGAGCACGGCACACTAGCTCCAAACCGTTGATTTGATTGAACTCCTTGGCAACATCGGCTCCAAAGATCCATCCAGCTCCACGGAAATTGCGCTTAAAACTATATTTGAGTCCAATTCAATTCAGTTACCCTTCAATATCAGGTTCAGGATCTGACCACAGTAAATCAGCATACAAACCCTCATTGGCAACTTCTTGGAATCTGTAGATGCTATTAATGTGATCTACAGTGCGAATAAAAGGAGAAAGACCTCCATGGACACACAGGATACGATCATCAATCAAAGCAGCAATACTCATACAATCAAACACATCCACGAGATATTTCCAAGCATTTGTGCTACCATACTTTTGCATACATTCATCATAGAAACCATACACTTGGGTAATCTGTCTTCCCTCATGATTTCCACGAAGCAACACAATTCGATCCGGATAACGAGCCTTCAATGCTAAAAACAGCTCAATACACTCCACACTGAAATAGCCACGATCCACATAATCTCCCATAAAGACATACTTAGTATCAGGTACATCTCCTCCGATGCGGAAAAGCTTCTTTAAATCGTAATACTGACCATGGATATCACCACATACACTGACTGGCGTTGAAACAGGCTATTCCATCATTTCAACTACAAAGCAACTACAACCACATTGGGTTCCTGCATCATAATGTCCTTCACGATTCTACACAACAGTTCCAGCTCATTCTCCTCTAATGGGGTTTTCTCTCTCAATTTTGCGATCCACGCATCAAGATCAGCAATCATATTCAGTCCTGATAGAGATAATGAACGAACAATCTATGTGCGTTCAGTGGTCATGAATCATAATTATCAAGTCAGGTTGTTGCATAGACCAGTTCTCCAAGATCACGCCTTGGTGGAAAGCAACGAGATAATAAACAAGAGAGGAAGTGATTTAAAGTGCCATCAACACAAGTGCCAAATCGATCCAGAAGTTCGTTTCAATAGTTTTAGGAGAGTGGATAGAATGAAAACAACTATAATTCCTTAGAATGAGGCTGATCGTTTAATCACACAATTGCTTCTGAAACCGATTTCCTATTATGTGTACGTCAGTAGAGACGTATAGAGTCTCATTTTATAGTTCTCAGTGGTCAAGAACTCCCTCCTATGGAGTTTGTTGTACGTTCCAAATCGGTACAATTCGATGATGTTATTGTAATGTCCGTAGGGTATTACGTTTTATCGAATGAAGGAAGGAGAAGAAAAGCCATCCAAAGTTGATTTCTTCACTTCAAACAATTGTGTATGAGATTATATGTCTTCATGTCATTTAGGAGGAAGTGCATTGGAGCAAGTGTGGAGAACTATGTATTCTTCGTGAAACAACCGGAATTCGTGTTATTGACATGAAGTCGTTGGATTTTTATTGTCATTTTATGGAAATAGGAACAGTGAACGCTTCCGACTCGATTTGCCGAAGGTTGTTGCAGTGAGTTTGTCTCCCTTGAACAACTGGCTGGTAACAATCACCCCATTTAAACAGGAACCTAATTTACAAATTTGGGATATGAAAACGGGTGAATTACACTATGCACTGATTCAGAAATCGTTTTCTCGAAGTGTATGGTTGGTGTGTTTTTCATTATTTCTAGTTGTGGCCCTATCTGCAGTGGGATTCGGATGAAGGATGTGCCTTGTTCCATAACGGAGATACTGTAGATGTGAGATTGTTTTCTGACCTAGATTACCTTGTTCAATGGACATGATTTAAGTGATAAGTCCGTGCAACAAGTAATTCGAAATGGTGAGGATTGTCTCTTTTCGGGAGTTTCAATTCAACCTAATTCTCTTGTATCGTTGTCTCCGTCTGCAGTGTGTCCTGCAGTAGTTTTAGATTAGAGAATTGATCGTAGATTGTGATATTCACCCCACTGAAGGGTGGAGAAGGAATGCTTTGTTATTATGCTGACAAGACCAAGACAAATTGCAATCAGTTTACACTTCAATATCAACGTCGAATTATGAACTGTAACGAAGCCTCCTGTGAATGGAATCGGCAAGGAGATCGAGCAGTTATCACTGTTGGAAGTGATGTTGATAGTGTAGGAATGATAGAGTGAACTGATGTGTAGACTGGTGTCTCTTACTATGGGAGAAACTTCGTGTACTTTCTGTTCAATGATCATAAGATTCGAAGTGATTATGTGCTGAATATTATGCGAGGAGTAGAAGTGTATGAAGAGATTGAGTAATTAGGAGCAGTCTGTTCAGGAGACACGATTCTCAGCAAGTGGGAATCAGTTGTGTTCGATCACAACTTCGGTCCCAGCAACAACGGTGCTGATGTCAGCAAAGGAGTGTAATGAAGAAGGTTCCTGTGGTAAGCTAAATGTCAATACCATCTTATGGTCGCCTCATGGTCGTCTTCTTTTACTTGCTGTTAGTATATCTGTTGCCTGTAAGTCCTAGGGATTTGGGAACTTGAGTGGTGAAGTTCATATCTGGGATAATTTCGAGAAGAAGAAACTCTTGCAGTTTAAAACGGACTATATTACATCATGCCAGTGGGCTCCGGATAGTCGTCATTTAATCATGGGTACATGTTTCCCTCGAATGAAGATTGATAATCGCTTGTATATTTACAAGTATAATGGAGTAAAGACGTAAGGATATATGTGAAGTTGAATGTGTAGATATGAAGAGGATTTTGACCAGCTATTTGAAATTGCGATTCGACCTATTTCCAGTGGCGTCTATCCTCTTCGACCTCCCACCGTTTCTGAGTTAGCTGAGATCAAAAAGACAGTGGAACAGAAGGCTCCGGCCAAATATGTGCCTCCTCATCTGCGTAACAAGGGAGCAGGTTCGATTCCGGGAATGGGGAGAAAGTCGATCCCTGGAATGTCCAATCGTTCTGGACCGCGTGGGGCGTCTCATGGACTAATGTAACCTTGCTTGCGAAGATTAATGATCAGATTGAAACCCAAATCGACACGATCTCCATCCAAGCCACAGTCAGGTGGCAATGTGAAGGATGCTATCTTTGCTTCTGTTCAAACCTCTTCTCCTGCAGAAGAGAGTGATGAAGTTCTTGTCAAAAAAGTAGATGATGAGTACTAGAGTGACTGATAGTTGCGGAATGTGCAGAAGAAGCTACAAGAAATCTCGCAGCTGAAAGAGAAGCGGGATATCCTAAATGAAGAGCAGAAAACCAAAGTTAGCAAAGAAGGAGACCTTCAAAAGGAAGCAGATGAGCTTCAGAGTAGATTAATTGCTTTGAAGAAGTGTTTTGTTTGTTTCACATTGAAGTTCCTAGTATGGAACAATGGTATGTGGAACACAGTCCTTTGTTCCCATCATAAACACAAGTACAAAACAACCAATGAAATGAATGTGTGTCTTAGGATTGCTTCCGTTTATAAGTCTAGTAGTTGCTCAACGACAGGCGTAAACACTGTCACATTGTGTTTCCAAATTAATATTGAGCGGTAGTGTGTTTCTGTGTTGTGTTGATCTGTAGTCATGGAGTCTCTTCTTGCTAACGAGAAGCAGCAGCAGCAACGCAATGGTAATAACGATCTTCGTTCATCTCTTTGCTATTATCTTTCCATTATTCTGTTACTATGCACCTTCATTATGAGTTGCGTTAGTCTTGGATTGTGCAGCAGCGTAGGTTGTCGTAGATTATGCTGATGTTTAGAATACCATCCAGAACAAGCTTTACAGCTATGAGTTCCCGTATTTCGATAGATTCCTTTCTTTCACTCCCGGTACTCCTGTGAGCATTGACAGAGAGGGTAATGCTTGGCCTGGTGCTGGAACTACAATTTACCGCAATGTTACTCAGGAACCTATTGAGGGTACCATGAGAAACCTGAAGGTGCGTGAGTTGGATCACTTTATGACTTTGGCTGTTTATGATGGAGGTGTAACTGCTTACAGACTGTCTTTCGAGGGATATGAGGTTGAAGTTAACCGTAAGGCTCTTCCCACGGTGGATCAGAAGGAGCGTAAGGTTGATGATGTTGTTAAGATCGGTCATAACCGTTTCATTATTGTTGGATCGAAGCAGCTTCTTCCTTTAACCACTGTTGTTGAGCGTAAGGATAGAAAAGTCTCTGTTGATTTCCTGTTCGGTCATGAACTGGATCTTCCTAATGACGATGACCAGTGGCCTCATGTTGATAATCTGACTAACACTACGTTTGCTCTCATCTATGAGAATGGAGACAAGCTCATAATCCGTACTGGAGAGTGGAAAGGTGATGGTAACGGTGCTGAGCTGATATTGTCTCAGATCACCGAGGCTACCGATCGTTATGAGTTCCATGGAATTGCTGGAATGGATGCTAGTCACTTCATCATTACTGTGACTGGAAAGAGAGCGTCAGATCCTCAGAGCTGGCCTGTTGTACGCTCTTGTCTGTGTACCGTTGGAGATGGTAAGATCACTATGGGTACATGGAAGGTCTTGCCTTTCAGTCTGTCTCATAACTTCTTTGATATGGATAACTTTGGTCCTGAGAATGTTCTGATGGTATTCTCAGACTCAGAGGCTGGTAGTATTCATGCTGTGATGTGCCACTTCGATCGTACTAGTAATGATATTTTCTATGGTTCTCAGCGTGAGATCCAGAAGGGAGGTGCTGTCTTGGGATACAACAGAATTGATATCCGTGTGTTGAGTCCTACTTCATTCGCTGTATTCTATGAGGATCAGGCTATTCAGGGATTGTGTCTTGTCTTGTGCTCTGTATCTCCTTCTATGGATATCGTCATCACTTCTCCTAACTACATCATTAGTCGTACATGGGGACCTGATCGTCATACCGATTTCTACTATGATCTCTGTGAGAGTGGCTGGGGTGATTTTATGATTGGAGAGTACAGAATGAGTGGACCTTCGAGCCGTGTTATGTTCCATCGTGGTGTGGTGCTTCCTCGTATGTTTGGTATTGCTCAGAAGAGTAAGAAGGGCAAGCTTACTGTCCAGTTCGCTGGTATGTTCAAGGTGCCTGGAAGCCGTAAGTTGACTCCGGGTCGTGCCATTTACACCAACTCGAAGGGTGAACTGATTGAAGGAGCTCCTTATGGATATGTGAACCGTAACTTCGGTATTTTCTACGAGTTCTCTCGTGCTGACAACAGCATTCTCTCCAACAACAATCTTGTTGGAATGGCTGCTACCACTAAGAAGATCTATCTGAAGTTCCAATAAACTGATAGAATTCGATTTGTTTTTTCACAAACAGATAACTCCAGTTCTGTAGCCAATTGCTCAAGATAATCGTTCTCAACAGACTTTCCTTTAACAACGATGGTTACCAGCAGACTCAGCATGAATACCAAGCCTAAACCACCAAAGACATATCTACGAATCAAGACAACGATGTAGTCCAACGAAGTAATCACAACATCAAGTGAGGAAATAAAAAATATACCCCAAAGGAAAACAGCATTCACTGCATAGAAGAGAAGCATGAACAAAAGGATGAGGACTACACATAAATGAGCATATGATCACGCACAGAAATCCTTAGCGCTCTGTCCGCAGCACATCACTTTATAGTTAGGCAGCTTTGTGATCCAACCGATTCGACGTTCCTCGAAAGGCTTCACTTCTTTGCGCTTGTTAACATCAGCCATCCATCTATCATACTTCTCAATCGGCCATCCATACTAGAGATTATGACATAACTCTACAAAAACCTTCGTGTCTGGATGATCCAATAAAACACTTGTCATTTCGATACTCTTTGATACATCAGCCATAATCAATTCTAAAAGTGAATAAAGAATGAGAAGAGTAATAGTCATCCCTGTCCCTATTACTTTTTTTCATAAAGGAAGATTCTGTCCATTATGGTCCATATGGACCCAATCCCTGTTTCTCTTTAGAAAACGGGATGGAGTCAGATGTAGTAAGTTGGAGCGTTTGCTCATGATATGCAGACTAGTAATGATGTGTATTTGACACAGTTCTCAGAGAGAGATATGGATGGTGTCGTGACTTGTATCAATATTGCGTATTCCGAGACAATGGCTATATTTAAAAGTAGTGGAATTGTTAAGTGAATCATCCACAGACATTCACATTCGACGTACTTCTAGGGAACAATTGGAAATGGAATTGAAAGAAGAATGCTCAGAAATTTGGGGGTATAGATCAAAGTCTGGTTGGAGGTGATTAATACACTCATATGTATAGGAGAAGTTGTAGCTACCGTAATAATTCGCAGCATAAATAGAAATACTGGATCTGTTGAATTGTTAAGTGTGCTACCGGAATACATGGGCTTAGGCCTTTCAAGTGCTCTTCTACGACATAGTGAGTATATTCTACACGAAGCAGGGAAGAAATCTATGAGGATGCGCGTGTTTCTACCAAATGATTTTGATGTTCGAGATTTTGAGCATCTTGGATATTCTGTTATAGCTGTGGATCGGTGGAAAGAGATGAAGGAGGTTCTTAAACCAGAAGCCTATGATACTTGGGTATGGGTTACGTTAGAGAAGTCAATTGGAATTGCGTCTAAATCTGTTCATGTGAAATAGAAGCGATTGTGTACCATTGTTGTTCAGTGTTTGTTTAGTAATCGTAAATGAGTTCGGAAGATCGTTCAAGATCAAGGTCTCGTTCGAGAGATCCTCCTAAGAAGGGTATTTGTACCAGATCCTTGTGATGGATAGAAAAGAAGGAATTGGAAGACTCATCCAAAGATGAACCAAGTAGCAGAGATAAAGAAAGGTAGGATTTGAAGGAATACTCAATGCAAGTAGTTCGGACAAGACAAGCGTAGTCCTGGGTATTAAGGGGCTGACATAGTATTTCGCTCTATCAGTCACTTATTTGTAGCAATACAAACTGGAATCACTTAAGAGAGATATTTGGCAATTATGGTGTTGTGAAGCGAGTAAAGATCCAACGTCGTGATAGTACAATGATCTCACAAGGAATTGGTTTTGTGGAGATGAGTTCACAAGATGAAGCAAATCTTGCAATCGACTATTTGGATGGCTCACAAATTGATGGTGGTATTATTGTACTATTTTGAACATAGGTGTTAAGGTCTATGTATATCGAGTGTATCGTTCTCCTTTTGCTGTTGAGGAGAAGAAACAGCGTTCTGATAAGAGAACAAAATCTCGTTCTAGATCTAGATCGAGGAGTCAAGACCACTCTTCCAGACATAGAAATCGATCTTACACTCGAAGTTCACATCATCACCATCATCACCACTAAAGAAATTTAACCTTTCTGTTTGTTGATGTCATTCTCCCTGCTAATAGGATGATAAGACTCACTATTTGTTGCTACAGGTGTGTGTGAAACGATAAGTGGTAATGGTCGTTTCTATTCTCTACAAGGTCAAGAGATGTTTTCTTAACATTCATCATACCTGTCGTTGACACAGTAGATCCCGTTGTACATTATAAGAACAATCGTCTCACTCCTGGATTTGCATATTCGATATGTTTTTGTGTTTTGGCTGTTGTCAGTTCGTGTTGACAAGACGGGACTTTGGTCTGATAATCTATGTTTTTCATCTATGATCTTTAAAATATTTGTTATTATCCTCATTTGTTTGTCCAATTGTTGTCATGGTCTTGTTATCATTTCTCCCTCTTCTTTTACTGTATCTCATACAATAGCCAAGTTTGGAGGTGATTATAAAAACGAAACCCTCTTTGGAATTGTAAAAGAAGTGGAGCCTTGGGATGCATGTACACCGATTCAAAATAATATTACAGATTATATTGCGCTAGCAATTCGTGGAGGATCCCCACTTTGCTCGTTTTCGACAAAAGTGAAGAATGTTCGCATGTTCGTTCTTTAATATATCTAGATTGAACAGTCAGGAGCAATTGCAGCAATCATTATGAATTCAGAATCATCGTGGATTGAAGCCGACGATCTCATTGAGATGGGGAAAAATGAAAAGAGTGTCAACATTTCTATCACTAGTATATTTATCACGAATGCTTCTGGAAAAGAACTTCTAGCTCTCCTTCATTCGGATTCCCAGTCGCCGGTGAAAGTGGCCCTCAATAGTACTGGAGAAGAAATATTAAGTGCACCGTCGTTTTGGGAAATGTTTATCACCTTCCTCCAGCTTTCTGTAGTTTTGTGGCTATCAATTGGGATTCTCTATGGCTGTGCGTATATTGGAGCCCTCTATCAGCGATGTCGAAGAAGAAAGGCATGTAGTGCCATTGCTACAGTTCCCTACAAAGCATTGTAAGTGAGAGGTCTGACCATGATACGAAGAAATCCTGGAGATGGAAGTTGTGAGTGTTCGATTTGTTTAGAAGAGTTTAAAGAAGGTGATCCTGTTAAGATTCTCCCTTGCAATCATATCTTCCATGAAAAGTGTGCTGCTTCGTGGATTGTAGATATTCGAGGTGTCTGTCCTTTATGTCGTCAAGGCGTATTTCAGAAGGCTGGTGATGTAGTCAAGGATTGTTGGTATGAGTCATAGAATATCGTTGAAGAGCATGTAAATTACGAACTTAATCGACTTGTGGATCATGAAGCTTTATCTACACATTCACGAACCCTCGTCTATCTTTTTATCCTTATCTACATTTTGTTTATCGTGTTGTCTACTCTTTTCCCCTTGTCTCTTTGTGTAACAAACACTTGATCTAAAGTGATAAATCTTTGCCATGTATTCTCGAAAGCTCATATCATCTGTATGCAGGAACTTGGCAATATGGTTTCGTAATAGT
>NW_014569161.1:0-7957 GCF_000743755.1 Blastocystis sp. subtype 4
CATTGCTCGCTCGAACAATCGTGTGTATCTCACTTCCGATTCTCTGCTACTGAACATCATGAGCGATTCTGGAGCCAATGAACGTATGCGTAAGGATGCCACTGTGGAGGAGTCTGTGGAGAAACATGTGGAGAAGACAGAATGGTAAGAACTTGATGGGTCATTTGTTTGTTGGAAAGAAAGAATTGTGAATTCTTCAAAACAATTTCTAATAGTACATAAATCAAAATTAGTTGTTGTCGCTCCAAATCCTTTCGCAATTGGCACATCGGTAGAATGTGGTCATAGGTTCATCAGCTGAACGGATCTGAATCTGCTGGAAATAAGCAGTATCATGTTCACAGTAAGGACAACGGGCTACAAATCAATAACACCATGAACACACACCTTCCGTCTTTGCAGCATTTTCCCATTGTGCAGCACCTCCTAAAATATCTTCCACCTCCTTACGCTTCAATTCCAAACGAGCCGAAACCTAGTCATTACATTTCCTTTTAAAACCTACAATTTGGTTTACATCGGCAATGTAAGGGCAAATACTACAAAAGAATCGTAATCTACCAGTCTACAATCGCAGGACTTCCCCTTTCTTACTCCTGTTTCGACTAGAAGAAGACATCCACAGTTGGGACAAAAATACATTTGAATTCAAATTGAATAGACACTAACTAAAAGGAATAAATCGGGACACACTATTATGTGTAGGAACGACCCTTTATTTTCTCTCTCAGTAATTTTTCTGGTATAAGTTTCGTCTAATTCCCACCATAATTCTATCTCTTCTGTCACTTTAATCATCCATTGCAAAAGGTGATTCTGTGAAATGAGGGCTTCTTCTCTTCTCGTTTCCTCTAGAGATACTGTGATAATGGAATAGGTATTGTGTATTCTTCCTACGTTGATTACCTGCTTCAAGTCATCTTTCAACTCATATGAATTTTTTGGAGCCTCATTTGTCTTCAAAGGAATGTATATGTTCAGCAAACAGGATTCTCCCAGTTCAAGGTGAAAGACATCTTCCTTAGGATGACAAGTAGAAAGGATGGAGTCTCGAGGATAAAGTTTAATTATACAGCAACGGTTCTAGAGCCAAATGTTGACTCTCTGTCAGAAATGGACGTGGGTTTTGGATAATTGACTTCTAATTTATAGGTTGCGATTTTCCCTGAATATGTATTTGAAAGAGTTGGATACACTGATAAGAACAATAAACGGGTTCTATGTTGTGATTCAGAAGCAGTTAAAGTAGTTCTATCGAAGAGCTATTATTATATAGGCAGGAAAGTGCTCAAATCAAGGCCATGTTCTTGTTCCAAAGGAATTAGCTGATCAATGCGCAGTGAAAACTGCCTCTTTGAAGTGCCATATTCCTTGGTACATTGACGGAATAGAGACAAAACCAACAAAGGAAGTCTTTCCTTCGATGTTCAGAAAACAGGAATCTACTTTTTAGTAGCCATTTCGTAAGGACTGCAATCCACAATCATTCGTAGCTGTGACAATCGTGCGGGAACAGTTCGTTTCGAAGGTGATTATGAAGCAACGAATCCCTATGGAGAATTGCCTGCTCCGATGTATGGCTCACTTCCTTTCACATGTCTTCTCTTTGTCGGATACATCATTCTGCTTACATGGTGGCTCTATATGTGTGTTAAGTACGCAAAGGAGATCATGTCTGTCCATATCATTGTCTTAGTAGTCTTGGGATGTTTTGTGGTGGACATGGGAGTAAAACTAATATATCTCACAGTGTATAACCATGTGGGACATCCAGTATTCTTATTATCCATTCTCTCAATCGTGATTGATTGTAGTACAAGGACATTAACTCGCATTTTGACACTCTTTGTATGTATGGGGTAAGTAATAGGAATATCTTCATCATTTAGATTGGGAGTTACAAAGACCAATTTAGATGATACATTGATCACATGTGAATTTATCATATTTGGTGTAGCATATTATATTATTGCATTTGGAGATTCATATCTGAATATCTATCCTACAACAGATAAGACAATTGAACTAATTCGTTTCATACTGACTTCATCGTAATCTCATCATTATATGTCTAATTCTTAGGATTGATGCTATTGTGTATTTCTGGATCTTTGTTTCATTGATGAATACCATGGAAACATTAGCAGCACGCAAGCAGGAAATGAAATTAACCATTTACAAGAAATTACGAACTCTCTTTGTTGTATCTATTCTTTTAGCTACAATAACCTTGGTTGGGTTCAGTTATGTTGTATTGAATGATCTATCTGCTCAGATCTGGAAGTATCAGTGGTTGTAAGAGTATGAGAAAGGAAGTTAAGATTAGTATCAATGATGGAATATGGGGATTATTCTATTTCACATTGTTTGTCGTGATTATGATCATGTGGATGCCATCAGAAAATACCTCAGCTTATGCTTATCATATTCAACTATCTACAAGTGAACAAGCTGTAAGAGAAGGATACGAAAATGATTTGTAGAATGAGGAGAGTTTACCAGAGGATTCTCTTGTTGTATGTGTGTGATGAAGAGTTGATAGATAGGATATGGATGATTCTGGAGATCATGTGGTTGTCCAAGGAGTTTCCTCTGAACTAAAACCAATGCAACTTGTCGAATTGGTACAGAAAGAGTAGTCGTGATTATGAATTGTGAGCTTGTTTTCACAAACAATACAATAATGAGACAGTAATTCATCTAAAGTTGACAGTCGTTTGATCAATCCACGTAAAGGACGTTCTATTCATTATACTTCTCTCCTCCTTGTACCTTTAGCAAATCGTTCTACAATTGCAGGTTCTAGTTCTTTCCACCATGGTGAATCGTCATTCATCCGTTTTAACAGAGGTTGTCGCCAGAACGAAGTGTTTCCTTGTCGTGTATCCCGAATCACTTGTTCTTGATTCCGTTCCACTCTTGTAGCATGAAAGACAGGATAATCTTCACGTAGTTTCTGTACTGTGGCTTGCTCGAGTGCTAGCTGGTTCTTGAGAGCAGTAATCTCGGCTTTCAGGGCAAGTTCTTTATCTTTCTTTCTGTAAATCTCCCATTATAAACATACTTCAAGCTCCCGTTCTCGTTTGATTGTTTGTGCATTTCGCAAAAGAAGAGCATTTTGCTTCTGTTGGTTATCCTAGATGTCACAAACACTAGCAGAGACAACAAATGTCGATGAAATCGATGCCAGATCTGAGGCATCCCCCGAAAACAGAGGCTTCGGAAAGAATCGTTCCTACGTGTAATATCCTTAAGATTCTCTCACATCCAATTTGCGAGTGGAAGATTTGATGATCCGATCTATAAGATGTATCACATCATCTCTTCTAGGTTCTGGAACTGTTGCTAAAATGGAACTACAGAGATATTCTTTTGAAAACATATACCTTTTAGCTCGTCGAGCATATTGAAGCAAAATGTGCCTTGATGATCCAGATAAAGGCTTCCATGACCGTTTTGGCTTCTTTGACCAAGCAGAATTCGAAGGAACAAAGAATGGAAACCTCCGTTCTGTTAGTTCATGTTGATTTTGTATTACTTGGGTATCCGCTTGACTATTGTTCTCTTCTTCTTCTTCCACAGTGGGCGTTACAACATCACTTCCATAATCACCTCCATCTCTGTTAATCAACACCCCCATATTCCTTATTCGGTGTTGTCTCATTTCGAATACAGAGAGGATAATCGATTCAAAAGATACGAAAATAGTTCTGTTTTGAGGTTTTCCTGACTCGTTCCGAGTTTTGTGTATACAACAAATACGGCCAATTTCACTTCCTTGTGATTGCATTCTCGTTGAAAATGAAACGTTCAGCTCCGGAATCGAGTCATGGGCGTGGCACGAATCCGAAGAGAATGACTCAGTCCACTGCAGGGGAGAAAGAGTGGAAATGGAACCATTACTTCGGAGAGGTGGATCCAACGATCCGTAGTCAGATTGAGATGGATGATGTTGCACTCTTCAGTGTTACTGTTGATAAAGATGCAGATGTGATCACCAGTTGTCTCAGCCAGTATCTCCCACGGTTTGCCACTATCTGTGATGCAACAGCTTGTGTTGGAGGAAATACAATGTCATTTGCGAAGTTCTTCACGAATGTGACATCTGTTGAGATGGACCGTGGACGATACGAAATGCTGACAAAAAATGTAACACTCTTGGGATATCAGAATCGTGTCCATCCGGTGAATGCTGACTTCCTCCGATTTAAAGAGACAATGCCCTATTTTGATTTCATCTTCTTTGATCCTCCGTTTGTATTCTTTGGTGATTTCATTGTAGATGGGGCGGAGAGGATTATCAGAATATGGGTACAATTGATATGTACCTTTCCAATATATCGATAGGAGATGTGATAGCATCGTTGAAACACAAAGCACGCTATGTAGCTCTGAAGTCTCCTCAGAACTTCAATCTTGCTGCATTTGAAAGAAGAATTGGAGCAAAACAAATCATTTACAAAGAGTTTCAAATCAGTAAACGGAAGGGAACATTCTGGGTCTTCACTCTCTACGAATTTGAGTCTGAGACTTGTAGCCCTCTCCTTTCCATTCAATCCATAGATGGAGGCATTCTTCACATGCTCTCGCCTGCGCTTCCACGATCCATTTTATCTTCCATTCAGCTTAATTCACTCACATCTCTTCAAGCACCTTCTCATCAAGAAGCAGAATTCATCTCGCGACAAATCCAGAGTTACAGTCCTTCAGGCATCAATGTGCTTGTAGAATTATCTGCTCAATTAGGAGTCCAATCGATGTCCTTTATGGCAAATCACTTATCTCACAGTCATATGATGTGTTCATCAATGGTTCCTCAGTTATGCAGTAATCTCACTGGTTTTATCGATCATCTTCATGAAGCAGCCCCCCAGGCTCACTATGTCCTTGCAGAGAAACACTCTCTATTTCGCACTATTCCTAGTGAAGTGCGTCGTCTCGTTGCAGGAAGCAAGCTGGTTGTTGTATACGAGGATGTGTACGCAGAACTAGATTCACTTGAAGCCATCCAAGGCAAGAAGGCAGTGACAATAGGAGGTCTGTCTTTAGAGAGTGCTGTTCAGCGAATGTGTGAAGACTCGTGTTGGCAGACCTGTGAGTGTTTACTCGTACTTCGTGTCCCTCAGTGGCTGGAGAAGCGGATTGTGTCTGCCTGTGCTTGCTTCCAACTGAAAGTTGATACATTCGAGCAGAAAGAACAGTACATATCGAGTTGTTCATTCACTCTTAGAGCTTCTTCCTTCTGTCTTCCTCACATTTCGTCTCTAATTGCTCTGACTCCAACGTATCCATCTCATAATACCCATGTCCAACTCACCACAATCTGGTCACCCAAACCCCCGACACTTCTTCATCGACAACTTGATTCTATCTTCTCTACAGTTCTGAATGACCGTGAGCCTGCTCTCACTGCTCTCTATCACTCTCTTCTCCAACTCCCAAGTAAGAAGGATGAAGATATCTTTGCTGCTGCTCACATTGCGTATCTTAACTGCTTCCACCGGCAGTTATCGGACCCATGGGATCGTGTATCTGCCCAAAAGGTTGATCGAAGCATTGTTCGTGTGTATGTTAATAAGATGAAGTATGTGGACGCTGTGGTGCCTCTGGGTTTCCGTCCTTCACAGATTGTGTGTGTTGGAGGTGTCGATGCTCATCTGGCCCATGAGTTAGTGAAGATGTACTCGCTCTCTCAGCCCAAACAAGCACTTGTACTAGGAGAAGGAGATCGTCGTGCTCAGGAACAGCGTTCTGATTATGTTTTCTCATCATATCCTCCAAAGAAAGAGGAGAATTGGGCCAAATATCAAGAAACGATTACTGCTTGGGTGAAGGAACAATTGGACGCTGTTGATGAAGTGGATATGGTTGTAGTGTGTTGTGCTCATGATATTCCTTTCTTCGGAACCATTCTCTCTCAATTGATCCACCACATGTCTAGTGATGCTGTTGTGATTCTTAATGATCACAGTGTAAACACTCCACAAGAACGTGTGTTGCTAGAGATGGTTCATGATTTCCATCGACAGGTTACGTGTACGAAGGTGTTACCTCTTCTAGATCGCGAGCAAATCAACTCGGATTCCATGATTGATGAAGATGATCGTTGTCTCTACTTGAACAAGGAGCAATGGGAAGCAAAGCTAAAGTCCTATGGTCTCCAGCGAGTGGAGAATGAACGTAGTCTTCCTTACTGGAATGTATCGGACCCAACAAACCTTTTAAAGTGGGAATATAGAATGGTAATAATGTTTAGATCTTTTTGGGGCTGTTTTTCGTATGTTGGTTTGAGAGATTCCTGTGTTTGTTTGTCAAACAAGTGTGTATCATTATTCGAATAGGATAACAGGATATAATCTAGAAATCTGGGATTTCGAGCGAACAAGAATTAGGGACACTTCTGAGAGATAAAGACCCAATAACCATATTCCAAGAAACTGTTATTGCTCTCTGTAACAAACACGATGAGCCAAATAAAGGCTTCCCACAAGAACATACTAGATGATCTCCTTCGTCAGGAAGCCAACAAACACTGTGCTGATTGCGGTGCTCCCAGTACGCAAACAATCTGAAGATTATTGATTTAGATCCTCGCTGGGCTTCTGCAACTCTCGGTGTGTTCATATGCATTCGTTGTTCAGGTATACACAGAAATCTGGGTGTTCACCTTTCCTTTGTTCGGTCTGTGTCTCTGGATAGTTGGAAGATGGAACATATCCGAACAATGCAAAAATGGGGTAATAAACGAGCAAACGAGTATTGGGAGTATAACTTGCCAAAAGACTATCGTAGACCTACTGAAAATAGTACAATGGCTGATTTGGAAAAGTTTATCAGAGCGAAATATGAAAAGAAGTTGTGGGTGCGAGATGATCTCCGTAGTGATTCTGAATATAGTGACTATTCCTATTCGGATGCAGAGACACCCTCAAAACCAAACGCTTCGACTCCTCCTCCTGTCACAAAGCCTTCTACATCACTACCTTCTCGACCAAATCGATCTTCTGGAAGTTTGAACGGCTTATCTTCTCGTAGCTCTTCGAGTCCCATGGAGGAATTACTTATGAGTCTAACTCTCAAGTCACCTCAGAGTGTGAGTCCTCGAGACGAGAGTAGTGAGAGCGGTGGAATGTCTTGCAATACACAATCAATTTCGGATTTGTATGGTCCCAAAAGCCCTCAGGTCGATGTGAGTGTCGATAGCATCGTTCAAAAGCGCCAAGCTCTCCAGAAGAATACCCATTCTGGAGGCAATACAAGGAGTTTAGCCCAAATGCAGAAAAAGTAAGAAGAGTTTGTTAACAAACAAGTCAATGGAGGGATGTAGAAACCAATCGGACACTTTTACACTCTCTACATGTCAAACTAAATTCAAAGATGCACAATTCGGATTGATCTTGTCTATCTCGTTTGATCGATGTCTATTCAATGATCCCCAAACCATGTCTGTACAGTGTTCATCATTCTTAGCAACTGAATAATGTTATTTGAATCGTCTCTCTCAACATCTAAACAATTACCAACATTCGAACACAATCTTTACGAATGATGTTTCCAATGGGTTCTGTATCGATGTAAACCGGGAAAAAACGAATCTACTCATCAAAACGCAGAATCCATTTCCACAAGACTCTTCTTCTCTGGATGAACCCTTGAAAAGTTCAGGGAATTGCTTACAGGAAAATATGAAAGAATATCATCCATCCACACAACTGTTTATGGATGACATCCGTTCCCTCCAATGTTCAGTATCTGGTGTTTTCTCAACAAACAGCTTGTGGATACACTTATAGCATACACGATTTCGTGTATGACACTAATTGCGTTCATACCTTAGAGCTTGGGGAAAAAGGATCCGTACATTAGATACCTCTTCTGGAGTTCAAAAGCAGTACAAGCGATGGAGAACAGAGGTGCCTGTACACACATACGAGGAACAGCTCCCTTATACAATCCA
>NW_014569160.1:0-7942 GCF_000743755.1 Blastocystis sp. subtype 4
TGGACTTACCACATTCGCATCCGCAAAACCACTCAAAGCATTCGAACGACCAGCAACAGTGATGTAC
The DNA here is from genome assembly GCF_000743755.1 of Blastocystis sp. subtype 4. Lineage (NCBI taxonomy): Eukaryota > Bigyra > Opalinata > Blastocystidae > Blastocystis > Blastocystis sp. subtype 4. The sequence continues at coordinate 68 of NW_014569160.1, forward strand.
ACCTTGGGCTGCTTCTTGGACTCGTATCGCTAGATATTATCACCTAGAATACATAGACTACTTCGAGGAGCTCCAGAAGACGACCTGGTGTCTTGTGAGCAGAAGCGATTCTCATCTCACAGGCAATGCCGTACGACTACAGAATCATCATATAGAAACAGCCTTACCTTCACGGCCTGTTCAATCTTCTCACAATGAGAAAGGTCGCTCTTGGATCCCATAAATATGACAACAAGAGGAGTAGACATGGTTTCTTAACGCACAAATGATCTCGAGGATCACTGAATAACAAATACTTGAGAAAACCTATCCAGCGATTGAAAACGTACAGTGTGACTAATGACTTTTGAATATCAAAGATGGTGTGATCAAAACCCCCCTCGAAATTATCACAGATTCTTCTAGAACCAAGCGATTGATTACAAGTAGTCCAACAAACATAAATGACAGCAAAAAGAAACTAGAGATTCAGATTCAGGACACCTAGAGCCTAGTTGTGAGTTCTCTCTATAAAACCTTACATGATCGATACTATCAAATATAGAAAGAAGGTACTTTAATTGCTGTTGATTTAATTCTAGAATGACCGATGTCTACACATACATGCACATATCCAATGCTACTATTTGATTTGATTTGTCTTGTAATGTAAATGTTACACGCACGATCAGGGACTGTCGCTTGACTGTATTTTGATCACAGAGTATCATCTACACTCAAAATGGTAAAGAAAGGTTACGCGAAGAGACCAGTCGAAATCGATTAGCGAATAAGAGGAGAGAGACTGTACAAATGTATCAATAAGCGAATGATAGTCATGGGCTAATGCAATGACTCGATCAATTACTCTCGGAATCATTTCAGAAGGGAGTCCAAATTCATTGAGAAGGGATACCACCTACAATAAGAGCGTATATATCAAAACTCACATCTTCTTTGTCTACGTTAATCTTTGACGCATAAACGTTCAAAAATCTCAGTGCCTGTAAGCACTGTGAACTTAATGTGTCCGAATAATCCTCTCCGATTCGATTGAGACTATTGGCTACTGAAAAGGCCTAAGATTATATGATACCAATAGTCAAACCATGAGAAAGTCATCTGGAGTATAGAAATCCGAAAGCACTCCCGTCGATTCAATTACTTCTCCTCTAATGATAAACAAGGTATCGTAACAGTAAGTACTCAATCTCTGCGCTATCCATTGTGACTATCGAGAAATAGATACTTATGGTGTTCTATGTTCATGGGATTAAGCTAGTCTTTTCGGCGAGATTCTCTATCATTCAGATACCTTCGTTCAATGTGGATGATACTAGGTGATAGAATTCTTTGTGTGGTATCGATTGGAATGAGAATAGTTTGATATGAATATGATTTGATTCTCATATCATATTCTGAACAATGATGTTGATATTGTGAGATTATGAAATAGTATGATTTCGAGTTATCATCATCTGAAGTGTTGATAGAATGAATTATACGAACAACTGTGATACAAGGATGATGTGCTTATGGAATTGTAGTTATTACTAGTGAGACAGATTTGATCTTATTGAATATTCTTTTCTCATTCAAACTAATCAAATGAAATACTCCACAAATTGTTCATTAATTTGGTACAAAAGTTGACTCCTTTTCTAGAAACACTATAAGCCTTGATTTTGGCACCAGTTAGAATCGCTTCTATGAACAATAAGACAATCGAGTTGAGTTCACTGAAGGATTTCGATGATGTATCTGGCGAATATAAACTCACATGTATCTGTGGAGCTGTAACAGTAATCAAACCCGATCAGTTGCTACAAAACCATATACTGATTCGATGCAAAGGATGTTATCTACAATATGATATCCATGTTTCAAGTACCATGTAGAACTACGAGTTATTATTAGATATGGAAATTGGAATTGCATATTATTACCTACAAAACTATAGTGAAGCCATCCGGTGAGTGAATGAGCAGAGAATGATGAGTAGTCACTATCTAATTCATCAGCGAGAGTGTGAAGATGATTCTCAAACAGTTGAATTCAATGTTTATGATGCTCTTTGTCAATTGTATGATCATCAATCCACAGAAGAAGGACGAAACGAATGTATTACCATGTTCTCTACACTCTATCCTGACAGTCACTATGATCTCATCAACCGTCAACCTACTGAGTCCTTATTGACGCCCAGCGCATTAGAAACCTATTTCAAAGACAGACTATCAACAATTCAATCTCTTTGTAAAGAGATCAAGGACAATCGGTAGCTTGTTTGATTCAACAAGGAATAACACACTCTAATCACTTCTCATATCCATGCTAGTAGGCAAGACCATTGGAGAGTCCACAAGAGCACTACAATATACAAGAAAAGGTACTTCTTACGAACGAACATAATAGAAGACATAACTGCTCATCAATCCAAGCTGAAGAATCTGGAAGAAGATGATCGTAATACCAGCAAAATGAGAGCTAATGAAGCCATAGTAACCATTCAATTCTTGCCAAGAATTCATCCAGAAGAGGAAATCCATCAACTTGGATAGGAACATCGCAAACACGTAATGTGAAGTGAATGACTCGATTTCACCAGTCTAAATTCAAGTCTCTCTCAATTACCTACACGATTCTTTCTGAACATGTGCAATTGAGGAAGGATCGAAACACTCTCCAAGTACATGGAGGAGGCCCAACAAAAATCAATGAACCCCTTTCCTGAACGCTGAGGACGCACGATCTACCCATGAACTCATCAAACTACGAGAACAAGAGCAAGAATGAAAGAAGGAACAATTAGCAGCAAAGAAGTGTATTTTTTGTTAACATATTGTTGACCCCATGTGTCGTGATGTACATTATGGGTATACTTCAGAGGAACTGTCATTAAATACAAAATTAGAACAATAATAATCAAGGTTATCCAAAGAACGACTGTGTAAAGCCAATCTCCCGAACTATGTAATAAAGTTACTGCAAAGGATCGTACGCATCGTAGGGAAGATATGCCTTTGAGTTCATAATGGCAACCAATCGTAATGCATAAACGATGGCATAACACTGCATTGACTTTATTGAGATTCCAGCAACAGATTTGGAAAAGTAACACTTGATAAGGACGAGGATGAAACCAAACGCACTCGTCATACTTGCCAGAGTCTTAAAATGATTGAAATAGAATATTCAACATACCAACAAGAAAGAAAAGTCGCCATCTGAAAAGAAGTGATACGTGATCATGATGACTAAGAACATGACGATCCACAAGAGCATATTGGACCGATTTGCCTTCAAATACTTCTTGAAATCACTATTGTCAGAAGAACTTCATATTCCTACAAGTGACTTAGCTTTCGTCGAATTCGTTCCATCATCTAGATATGTAGGATTGCAGTGGGTAACAATATCGAATGATTGTTTTCTTCAATGGAACCGAAATCGGGAGGATTTGTGGAATATGATAGAGAGTGAAGAGGTGTTCAAACAAAACATATCCATTAGGAGTTCAACATACTACCAATAGAGTGAAATGATAACTACACTACATGCGAAGTGAAAGGATTATACAGTAAACTCTTTAACCTATACTCAAAATTAACCACCCCAACGTACTTTCTCTTGATAAGCCAGGACCGTTGGATCTACCTCTGGTTTCTGACTTTTTGCTTGTTTCACTTCTTCTAATCGCCTTTCTCGTTCTTTCAGAGCCACTTCCAATGCCAGTTGTTCCAAGGTCTTCACTCCAGAACCATTTCCTCCCTTTTCGTTGCTTTCCTTCTATTCATCATATTTCAATTCTAAAGATCACTTGAAGTTTACGAATTGCTACTGACAACTATCCCTTATTCCAAACGGACTCAACATACATCGTTTGACTCTTTTAGTTCATCCTCATCAAATTCGTAATCCCATCGACTTTCATTTCGCTGCATGTTGTAGTAGAACACTTTTCCATCTTTTGTCGTGTGTTTCGTCCATATTCCCATTCCTTCTTCCTTGTCATAGATCATGGAAACAAACACGCAACTAATGTTTTCCTTTTGTTCGACTTGACTCTTTCAATGTAGGTAGTGAAGAGAAATTAATCACTGGTTTTACTGAGGACTTTGTTGCCTGGTTTGCCGACTTCAACAGAGATGCCACTTCGTTACTTTTATCTATCACTAATAGGATTCTCTCACAACTACCTTCGACAATAGACGACTTTGACGATACCTCTACTGGCATCTTCACTGCTTTGGAGAATGCGGGCTTCGCGTTTCCAGTTTCCTTTGAGCCGGTTTTAGACTTCAAACTGATTGGCTGAGCTACCACAGGAGGAATGGCTCCCCAACTCTTCTTCCCGGTAGATCCTTCCGAAGTGATTGTGGCCAGATCCACAGGTGTAAGCTTCTGAGAATACAGCGTCTATATAACAACTCCAAAATTAGGACTACTTTTGGAATGGCATGGGTGGATTTTCCTTGACTCTTTTTCTGACTCTAGAAATGAATTGTGGAAACATCATTAACCTGCTCCTGCTGGATTTCAGCAAGAGACTGTACTGGTTGCATTTGGACTTGCTTCCAGCGGCTCGGTTTCACTTCCTCTGTCCCTTGTGTCTTTTCAGAATGATTTGTCTGTGGCGAGACTGGTTGAACCACTTCTACCATATGACGTGTTTCTTCCTCATGGCGCTGAGACTCCAACTGACGCGTCTTCTCTTCCACCTCATGGCGTTCTGTCTCCTGCCGCCGAGCCTCCTCTTCGAGACGTAGTCGCAACTCCTCTTCTTGTCGTTTCATTTCCTCCTCTAGTGATGGAAAAGGCTGTGATGGCACTCCCTGCTGAAGTGGAGGTTGCATTCGTACAAGAGGTGGAGACTGTCGATATCCAAACATATTGGGAGGTGTAAGAAGAGGAAATGAAGTTGCAGGCTATATCAGAAGCATACTCACTCACCTACCAATACAGAGAAAGCCAATTCAGTTCGGGGATAATACTCCTTTAACATTCTCCATTCATTCTGTTTACATGAAATATACAACGAATCAAATAAGGATCCGTTCTCATACCAATAACGCATTTGAGTCGTTGGGAATGGTCCTTGGATTTTCTCTTGACAATCGATATAGTACCATAGCAGACTATATAACTATGAAATGATGGAGTTGTTGGGATCCCACAATTTGATCATACAGAAAATCTTGAGACGGAATGTTGGGACCTGTGAAATTGGGATGAGACGGTTCACTCCAGCTTGATGTCATCTCAGGAATAGCTTTGGAAATGGATGGAACAACAGTATCAGGTTGAGGAGGAAGCGGATCCTGCTGGTGAGGAGAAGTGGACTCCATTTGGTTTGCAGACTCTTGTGGGAGAGATGTTGGTTTTGTAATAACAGACTCGGAAGCCCCCTCTTGTTCCACAACAGCACCTACCTCAGAAGCTATTGTTTCATTCGGCTCTGGTGACTCCTCATCCATGTCCGACCTTGGAGACACACTCTCACACTGCTGCTTCAGCTTCCTCAGCATCTCCTTCTGTTGATTCTTCAGCTCAAAGTGAGCATTTGCATCTTCTGGAGTATTCTACCATGTTAACAGATTACAGATACACTCATACGAGTGGAGCCGAATCCATTTGTACACTCTCACTAGAAGTCATGCTATTCTACTCCTTGAATCAACCATTTAAAAACCAACAGGAATATAATCTCGTTGTTTATGACGATTCTTGTTCTTTCCTAGCTATCACCAGTTTCCTTCTTCTTCTACCATGGTCATTATATGTTCGTTGATTCCACAATTTTCGCAATTCTTCAGTACCATCAAAAGTCAGACAGATGGGAATGAATGGTTCTTCTAGAATCTAAGGTTAAAAGTACAGAAAACGATTCACATCGTCTTTTCCAAATAGTTCCATGGCAATTGGGCCTTCCCGATACAAGTCCAACAGTTCCTCAATTGTATAACGGATATCTAAACAAGAATTTTCATTCCAAACCAAATACCCTGCTTTACGGATGTATCTACTTCACCATCCGTCCGCTGGGACAAATGTTGAGAATGTACTACTCTTTTATCTCCAACTGTACTCCATAAATTTGGCTGGTCCTAAAAACTCTAACTGGATATTCAAACGACTTACATTGGTTGATCCGTACTTATCCTTGCTTTTGTTCATCATTTATTCCAATCGTTCTAATACTCATAACGTAAATAAGAAGCTTACACTTCCAAGACTCTTCGAACAAACACAATGTGTTAGTGACAAAGAATAAAACGAGAATAGTACTGCCATCACCTCTCAATTCCCGTGAATCATTCAAAGCAACGTAATTATGCACAGAGATTCTTCCAAATCACTCTATCAACACAGTGAAACTCGAATGTCAAAAGTGAAGATAAGTCCCAGATCCAATACCTGAATCAGCTAGACTGCTCAATACGTATGGTGTCTACTAATTCTCTAATATTCATTCCAATTAATGCAAATATATATGTATTGGATTAGAAATTACTAATATTAATAATGGCCCCTATTGTAGTCATTGAATCCTCTTAAAGAAAACACATTAACCAATCATATAATCTATAATGACCCTTATTCATAAGCCTTCGTTGCTTTCCCTTTTTTCTCCACTGTTTCTTCCCGAGTCGTTTGCTTTTTGGTAAAATGTTGGCTAGAAGCTTGTGCTCTCTCTCTAAGGGTGCTGTCCGTGCTACAGCTCTTCTCCCTCAGATCCCTGCCATGCACTTTGCTACGGATCTGAAGGTGAGTAACAATAAGAAGGCTGTAAGATATACTTTTGGTTAATTATTTTCGTTAGCCTAATTACAAACTGTTCTCCATTTTCCGCTACAACCCTGCTAAGGATGTGAAACCTCATTATGAGAAGTATGTGATTGACTTGAATGAGTGAGTTGTTGATATCGTTTGTTGATCAGGTAGTTGTGGAACAATGGTCCTTGATGCTTTGATCAAGATCAAGAATGAACAAGATCCTATTCTTACATTCCGAAGGTAATTGTCTGCCTCCTTTATAAGGATCTAGATCGTGCCGTGAGGGTATTTGCGGTTCTTGTGCTATGAACATTAATGGAGAGAATGGACTTGCCTGTTTGACCAAAATTCAACATGGTTCTGCTACCACAACGATTCGTCCTCTTCCCCACATGTTCGTTATTAAAGATCTGGTTACTGACATGACCAACTTCTACGATCAGTATGCCTCTATTAAGCCCTGGCTTCAGAAGAAGACAAAGGTGGACACCAATTACGAGGTGGAGAATCTTCAGTCCTATGAGGATCGTTTGCTTCTGGATGGTTTGTATGAGTGTATTCTGTGTGCTTGTTGTTCTACATCCTGTCCTTCCTATTGGTGGCATCCTGACAAGTACTTGGGTCCTTCTATTCTCCAGCAAGCCTATCGTTGGATTGCGGATTCCCGTGATGAGATGACAGAGGAGCGTTTGAAGAGTTTGGACGATACTTACAAGCTGTATCGTTGTCATGCTATTATGAACTGCACACATGCTTGTCCTAAGAATCTCAATCCTGGTAGTTCGATTCACAAGCTGAAGCATGCTCTTCATAAGATGCATTAACTGTGTGACGTAATTATGATAATCCTTTTGACTTGTTTGTTGGGCTATTGGATAGACCTGAAGTAATGCAGCCTGAATTGATTTGTTTAAGCAGTTCATTACAATCGCGGGAATTCCAGCTTTCTCCTTTTCATCAGAATTCCCTATCCATGTTCAATCTGCGTACCCTTTCTCAGAGAACTGCTCCCCTCGCAGTCAACAGTCTCCGAGCTGCCCTCGGTAAGAACGTACCGGGTTTGGGTTTGGAAATAGGCTGTAATAGCGTAGTAGTACAGCAGGTTGCTTCGGTAGTGTA
>NW_014569159.1:0-7925 GCF_000743755.1 Blastocystis sp. subtype 4
GAAATCGGAAATACAACTAAGTACTCTTCATTGAAAATCAAAATCTGTTCGTTCACCACTCTGTTCAATCACCAAATGACCAGTCACTTATTCTAATATTACCAACAAACAAGGAAAAAACCAACAACACCTAATGATGCATCCGTCGAAGGATGAGCAGTGAGAATCTGTACTTGTTCAATAATGTAGTTAATCTTATCTTGTATCTCACGGACATCCTCATTATAAAGACATTCCATCACACACATCGCATTCCGCAAACGAGGATCTACAATAAACACAACACAAGGAACTGACTCTCAGTATTAATAGTAATTGGTAGATCTTCAAGTTTCCAAGGTAGTTCTTTGATCTTTCCGTCCACAACTTGGGACTTGAGTTGATTCACCTCCTCCTCCAAGGCATCAATGATACCCGAAATGTCATTGGTGTCAACAATACTGACATTCATAAGAGATGCAATGCGTAAGAGACCATCCCGGAGTTCATTCAATGACTCAATCTCTTCAGCAGACAAGTCTGTATCGATCGGAATAATATTGTACTTATCACCTAAAGAACAAAACGAAAGAATATGTATACAATTGTCCTCATACTCTACAGTAACAGCATGCGATGCAATCCAAAGAAAACAGATAATCTTATTATCCTCACAGAATCCATTGCCAACATAGGGACAACTCAGATCTTTCAGATACTATTCTGAATGGTCAACTCTAATAGATACCTTTGTAAATGCCTGGTTCCAGTTTTCATTATTAGTCCTAAGAGGTCCTCTCATCTCAAGGTCATATCTGGATCCCATGAATTCAGTAATCCCTACAATCGAATACATTGATCTTCTAGCCATGCTGCAATGTTTACCGAATTCTGCTTGGCTAAAGATTAACTGATACTATACAACTCTTACATAACAGGTTTTCCTCCTCACTGAAAGGACAACCTAGTGCAAAAAGTCGTTTGCGAATGGCCTGAACAGCTTTACTGCGATCCATAAGAATTGTATGTTAGGAGTCAAGTGTTAGGATGCGAACTAGAATAAGAATTGATTTATTACTTAAATCTAGTTTCAATATCCGTATTCTAAATGCAATAAAAGCAATCATTGTTGTTTCTTCGTTGTGACTAATTATTGAGATTCCATTTAGAATCGTACAAACGTGGTATTGACCAATTATGGGACTGATCTGAAGAGTCATGTCACATTCTGGACTACAAAGAGATATTTTAGCATTCTACAAACAAGTATTGCGTAAAGCACAAACTCAGCCACCTGAAATAAGGAAGTGTATAGAGGATTATGCAAAACGTGAATTTCGAAAGAACGTATGTTTTAATAATAGTTATTGATAATAATAGGCGTATTCGGTAAGCAAGAGTGACTTCTACAAGATTGACTATCTTTGTCACCAGGGAATGAAAATGTATAAGCAATTGGATTCTCCTGGCTTTTCTGGATTCTCATTTATGAACTCACCTCCTAAGAAATCTTATGTTTGTTTTTACAAATCTCTTCTGACTTTCTAAGACATAAATAATCATATAGAGGAAGGAAATGATTCCATGTTTTCATCGATCAAGACGGAATTTACGGTTTTTCAGAGTTCTTCGCAGTTAACAATCTTCATTCTCCACATCACAGAAACAGTGGTGCAAATGAATTCACTAGAAAAGGGTGGTCCATACTCTCCAGATACTAGTGAAAGGGGTTCTGCACAGTTGTGTGCATTGTTCAATGGAACGACTATTCTTGATATCATTTCATTTTTATCGGTAATCCTCTTTAGAGTCCATTATTAGTAGATAAAGGACTTGTTCGAATTGTCATTGTGTAACAAGAGACTGCACCAGATGTTGGAATCGTATCCAATGTATTGGGACAAACGAGCTGCACTTGAATTTGGGATCAGTTCATCGGAAGGTAAGGCAATTGAAGCTGGACTGGAGCAGTATTTTCACAGGTATATGACGAATGTTGTTATTGATTTTAGATACAATGATTGGTACGAACAACAACAATCCTATATACAAGGAACAATGTGGGAAGAAACAACGATGAATATGCTAGTAAGAGTCGAGTGCATTGATTTAAAGAAAGAGCCAAAGTGTTGTTTGGGGTCGCATAATCTATCTTTATGAGACTTGGATTGTGTTTTGTGGTCTCCCTGTGACTCTTGTTATTTTTACAATCCTTATGATGTTATACTTAACTAATGTTGTGAGGATTCGGAATTTTATTTTGATCTCCTAGATTCATATAAATGTGAATTTCATATACGGAATTTCATATTTATACATGATTGTCATTCAGCCTTTCCTAATTATCCCTGGGATGTACATTCGAGCAAATACCAAGAAGGAAATGTAATTCAGGTCTTCAGAATTCCTGTATAGATCTCCTATGTGGTTTTTAAGCAATTTTAACAGTAATCTGATTTTCATCATGATTAAGAGTGATTTTGTTACTCGTACTCAGAAAGAATCCAAGTCATTTGTCAAGTATATTAGTAATAATGAAGTGGTATTCACTAACAATTCTCACTACTATCTATTGCTCCTTCAGATTTGGATTGTGTATTTCGGAGTTTTTGCGAATCTAATTCTATTCAATTTGTATCAAAGGCGTTTGTTTTCTTTCATTCCATGATCCATAGATAAGTTCACTTCGAGAATTCCATTTGTTATAATAGAGTGGTTATTTGTGATTGCATATGGAATTGCGATGCAAGTTAAGATGTGGTAGATATTCCCTTCCTATTTTATTATTAGTTCTACTGGAATCAAAAAGGATGATGATAAGTGGGAATATGCCTATTTCTACGCAACACTTCTACAATGGGGATTACTCACTTGTCACCTTCTATTTAACTGGCCCAATCTATACATAGCCTTACTGCCAGCCCTAATAGCAATAGGGGGAGTCTGTGCAATGCTCATTCTCATCTTTATGGGTCTCCTCCAGATTAATATGAATGGCGTTGTTTACAAACGATGGGTAACATTCGTTGGCATTATCGCCTCTCTCTTTTTCCTTCTCTTTTTGATTCATGTCACTGACAAGTTTGTTCGAGGTAAAAATAGATCTTCTGTGCTGCTTTGTATCGAGTTTATGATTCCTGAACTGTGTCTTGTTGTACCTGTTGGGATTTTCCTTCATCGAACTGAAAATCATCGGCCGAAGGTGTTATGTCTTCAAAATTATGACTTAGTTCATAACCATAATTATCTTCGATCTCTTGTGGACACCCGCTTTGATATGCGATCGCGATTACGGCAATTGATGCAAACAGAGACACGATTGTTACGATACATCATTTGCTCGCAACTATTTAAATCTTTCATTCAATCTCCTGCGATTACTGAAAGTCCGTATTTTCCTCGTAAGTTGAATTTATGGGATTGAATGAATAGAAATTATGCAACTGATTGATGAATTGCGGTGGAACAATAATCCAGACATTCTTCAGGCAATCCGGTTTCTTTCAAGTACAGGGATCACATTCTCTCCTCTTCTTCAATGCATTATCACAGAAATGATGGAAGAAGAACCTGTAAGACAACCTCGCGAAGACATCGAGGCAGGTCTTTTGGAGAATGAAGAACGAATGCACGATGGGTCGGTGCGAGGGATACCTGCTCTGAATCCGGCTGCAATGATTCAACCAACTCTGGAGGAAGGAGGACATACTGACTTGGATGTTCAGCTTGATGCCGTCATTTTCTCTTTACTGGATGAAGCTTCTGTTGAAGACCGCTTTAGAAGAGTGTAACATACTGCTAGTTGTTCTTGTTTCCATTTCATAGAAAACCTTTGTATGTTGTCATCGTTTACCAAGTATGGACTTGGAACGTCCATACGACTGATTTCAGTAGTTTCTTCCGTGTTTCCTCGAGGTTCTGCATTGGGGATACTTTCGAGGCAACGAAGACATTTTTCATCTGCACACAGCCAGGACACGCTCTATCTACCGTTTGCAACAGATTATGAAAGAGAACATGCCTCCATCATGTTCTGGGTTTCAAAGAATACCAACCTAAAAGAAGTGAATGTAAACATCCGAGTAGGGAAAGAGTTTGGAGAATAACTTGATAGCGAGCCTATCTTCCTTTCTGGAGTTTTTCCTTTGACTGTTATGTTCATTTCAATAACAGTGTTGCTGTCTCGAGTTATTCTGATAAAGATGCATCCAAAAGAAAGAAGTGTCAAGTATATGGAGGCAAGGACTATAATTACAAACTTGTTCATATTACAACTGCTTTTTAAATGCATAGTTAGAAGAGATGAAAGCGTCTTCAGAGGATGCAGTACCTTTGGACACACACATAATGGAAGGTGTGAAAGAAATTGAACCGTGGGGTATCTATGAGCAGACAGCATGGGAATATGTGCGAGCAATGGTTGAAGAAGAGGTAGAAGAAGCAGGAGGGAGTGATTAACAGGAACGACGAAAACTACTTCAGAAATCTCAAATCAAACGGGATTCACTTCGAAATGTTTATTTTGAGTACCAGAATCGTTCGGTGAGGACACTCATGCTACCAGTGGTGATTGCTCAGAATAATAACCTCCATGACTTTTTCACCATTTTTATTAGCGGAGTTACAGGTATTCCGACTGGTTTATCGCTTCATAAGATGCCAGATATGAAGAACATCCCTCTAATTCGAATTGTAGAAATGTTGTTCGGATATCACTTTTAGGATAAATACTTGATTCCATTGTTAAAATATGGATATCAGAAGCTCGTGGATGCGATCATTCGTGTAAAGAGCAATGAAATAGACTCATATTGTAGGGACATTATGGATATGAACAAAGGAAACTAATGCAGTTACAGAAGAAGATGGATTCCAGTACAGATATCACAGCTATTGAAAAGTACTATAGGTGACTGTTCAGAATGTATTTGATGAATAGCAAGAAGTTTGCTCGTGAAGCCAGATGGGATGAATTCATGAACCATTTCTATCGAGTTATGGATTTCTTCCATATTAGTTATAAAAGTTACGCAGAAGAATATGAGGAGTTTGTAACACAGAAATTTGGACAGAAATCCAAACAGAGACAATCTCGGCAATCGACTTCTTCGAAACGAACGAATCGTGAACCAGATTACTACGAGATTCTGGGAGTCGATCGTTCAGCGAGTGAGGAGGAGATTAAACGTGCTTTCCGTGTGTTGATCATGCAGGTTCATCCTGACTATTATCAGTAAGAAAACGAATTAGAGTTGAATTTTAGTGGTCCAGATGCAGAAGAGAAGACGCAAAAGTTGCTAGAAGCTTATAAAACACTTCGGAATCCCGAGAAGAGGTACATTTATGATTTAAGTCTACACTGAATTTGTGTTTGTAATAAAAACATACTAATATTGACACATTGTTACACAATTCATTACATTGGAACCGCTCGATTATCTCCAAAATAATCATACGGAGTCTTTTCAAGACTCTTTAAATCACTAATTCCAGACCGAACAAGATCCGGATCATTACTAGCAGCCCGTGAATTTGGAGGTGAATCATGAGATACAAGCTGGGATTGATACGGCAATGGTTGTTGAATGAACGGAGGAGTTGTCGCTGAAGGCGAATACTTGGTATCCGATTGCTGTACATTACTCACTTTTCCCTATGTTCATAGTTAAATAACACTCAAACCTCTTGAATTAATCGTTGAACCTCTTCCTTCTTTAGAAAACGACCATCTGCATATAAGCAACCTAATAAGACATACCTGCTCCTCGAATACGACGAACCGCATGTTCATGACGCGACCGATGCATATAGGGAGTTTCCTTTTTTGTTACTCGATGTTCACTCTCCCATTTCGCTCTCGCCTTTCTTCGTAGTAGAATACGAGAATATTGTTTTGCGTTTACATATACAGGCTCTTCCTCAGTAGTTTCTCCCTGAATTTGCATGCGAGGAAAGAGAGGTTGGAGGGATTGATTTGTCTATGAATAAGAGGGGATTTAGAATGAGTTACAGGATAGTTTGATGGAACTTGATACCCTTGATTGGTATTCGGCAACTGACCAACATTCTGAACATTGACATATCCTCCATAGGATCCGTCCACTCGTTGATTCATCACTTGACTAATATCTACGTATCATCTGCAAAACAACTTGCGTACCGGTATTACTTGGATCCATTTGATACATATCAATATTATTCGGAGTTTCTATACGAGAGTTAGGAGGGGAACACAAAAGAAAACGAACAGAGAGCTAACTACAGTTTGCCAACATGGTACTTCAAATGTAACAGTTCTAACTGACATACCCTCAATATTTGCCATTGTTATGTTTGAATTTGAAATGGCGCGACAAATAGAATTGTGAGATGATCGAACAGGGATTGGTCCGTTTGGCATCGTGCAATCGTCGAAATAGATTATTACCCTTTTACAGAGGAGTGATTCTAAGGAAAGAGCACTATGGAAACAATGACAAGAGAACGACATATGCGATATTTTAGTCTCGGGCTTCTAATTTTCATGAATACAGCTCAGGTTATATTTATGCGATATGCTCGTACCTACAGTACAGAAAAGTACAATTCAACAACAGCAGTGATTATGGGAGAACTGATGAAGATTATTATGTCTTTTTTTCTCATGGTTTCAGATTGTGGTTCTATTGCAAAGGCTTTTCGTACTTTACGCCAGCAGGCTTCTGAAAACAAGCGAGAAGTTCTTTTGCAAAGTGTTCCTGCTCTTCTCTACACCATCCAGAATATTGCCATGTATGTGGCAATTTCTAATTTAGATGCTGGACTGTTTCAGATCTGTACTCGTATGAAAATTTTGATCACTGCTCTGTTGAGTATGCTCTTCCTTGGAAAACAGATTCGCTGTTTACAGTGGCTCAGTCTCTTTATTCTTGTTACTGGTATTATTATTATCAATGATAAGAAGAAGACTTCTGTTCCTTCACCCAACATGAACTTTGCTGTCGGTTTCATTGCTGTGATCATCTCATCAACCTCTTCAAGTCTAGCTGGAGTGTTTATGGAGAAGATGTTCAAGGATAAAAAGCTCTCTATCTGGAGTCGTAACTTCTGGCTAGCTTTTTGGAGTATGTTGGTTGGAATTATCTCTGCTTGGTATCAGCAGCATGATATTCTTTATCCTTCTGTCTTCTTCAAGAATTACTCGATTTGGGCTTGGATTGCTATTTTCCTTCTAGCTGTGGGTGGTTTGGTGATTGGAATGGTGCTGAAATATGCCGACAACATTCTCAAGGCCTTTGCTGGTTCTGCCTCCATTCTCTTTTCGACTGTGATCTCTGTATTCCTTTTCCATACCCATCTTTCTGGACGGTTTATAGTTGGTGCTATTCTCGTGATGATATCGGTTGTTCTTTATAGTTATGGTGGTAAGAAGGTGGAATACAAGCCTCTGCCAAAGGAAGCGAGTTCTGTATGATGTGTTTGTTACAAAGGAGTATTTAATTCTCTTTCGTAAAAGTACTCTTGGGATCGTCTGACTTTGACTTAACTCCGTAGAATTCATCCCGTTTTCTGAAGTAATATCTCCGGAACTACCAAATGAAATGTTACATTCACCATTACCGAACTAAACACATTATCTCCGTGACTTTCATCAAAAGGCACGTACAGTAGGCAATAGTATCCTGCACCTAATGAAATAAGAAGGAAAGAAAGGAAAGTACCGATTGTAAGAGCAGTCGTTAGTAAACGTAGGACTCGCGTCCCTTTGGCACCAAAAAAAGACCCTGCTCGTTTGTATTCCTTAACAATGGGAGCTTTCTCTGGCATGCAAAAGAATATGTTCAAATTGATTTTCGTACTTTGATTTGAAACAAACAACTCCACCTTTGTGAATGACTATTGATAATTTCAATAGTTTCAAAGCTTTCCGTGATCAGGAACATACTTAGCGATGTTACCATCAGCAA
>NW_014569158.1:0-7672 GCF_000743755.1 Blastocystis sp. subtype 4
CAAATCTCGGTGGGACCTTTCTTTTCTCCATTCACGATTGTCCTTTTCTCAAAACTGAAAGATGCAAGCAGTGAAGAAGATCATTAGTGTTGAGTTTGAAGTTTTAAGAAATGATCCTCACAGATGCGAATCCAAACAAGAAGAGTATACTAAATGATACATATTTAACACAAATTTAATGCGACGGAGTAATGGACTGATTGAACAAATGTAGAGATGACGACGTTCTCCTTCTTCTAATATCGATAGTAAATTCATTAAATATTGAAGAATAGCAGGAATGTAACGATGACCTCGTTTGTTCTATATGTAAGAATTAATGATTCATTCGCACTCGATAATCCCATTCCAAAACTTTACATAATGATATAAGGAACTTCAAGATAGATGGACTCTCATTTAGAAGACTGATAACAACATCAGGATCAGAATCTGTTCTCATCATGAACATGAAAGTACTATTATATAAATCCATATGACTGTGATCTCCATTTTCTCGTTTCCACAAACTTAAATCAGCAATCAAGCAAAGAACCGTCATCATGTTTGTATCCTTTTCCTCAAGACATTGAATGATTTCATTATTGTCTGTTGTAGGACATTCTAAACAGACACCTGTTGTACAGAGAAATGATGGACTTCGACATTCCCATGCTATTTGGTAACAGGTGAGAATATACCAAGCCTTATTCTTTTCTTGATTCGATCGGAGTAATGCTCGGAACTGAATAGATCTCTCATGAATATAATTGGATATCCAGAATAGTGCTTTATAATAGTAATCCTTCTGAGTACAACTGTCCATGTGCTTCAAGATATACCCTGTAAGGAGAGACACTAAGCTATCTGTTGCTTCTTTCTTATTCTCAGCAAGTACTCGAATAATTCGTTCAATTCCGTGACAATTACATACTTGAGCGTCAACTGTGAGGAGTCTCATCAATAGCACATTCAAGTGAGAAAAAGACCATGGTGGAAGAGGATTTTGATTTCGTAGGATTCGAATGAGGAAATGACATTCCCAATCATCTACATGAAAATAGAGAAATTGGAATACTATGAGGACATATCCGGGTAAGGATTGAAGATAAGACTAGTTCGGCAACTTCTGGTTCTGCCACTTTCACATACTCGAGAAATATATTCTCGATAAGATGTAATTCCATTTTATTTAGCTGTGGAGTCTTCCAATATGCGGAAATCAAAGGTTCCATCCAAGCATTACCATGCAAGCTAGAGGCCCCCTCTTTGGTAGTTATGGACATGCGAATAGATGATAATATGAGCAATCGTCCTTTCAAGTCATTGTTTACCTATGATAGTCAAACCATCATAAAACAAACCAAAAACTGCTGTATTTTATCCTCAATCGTTCGATTATCCCCTTGATTTGGTTCCATCAATCTCAATAGGAAAACAGTATTCGATCAGCAACACCTGTTAACAATTCTTTCTCATGGTGCAACACTTCCATATACCTTCCTATGTCACTATTTTTGAAATGTTTGGATTCTAGTATTTGTTTGCATATTAAGCACAGATGCTCACGAAGATTGTTGGTCGCGGGTATGAACTCTATGCATTATGTATAATATATAGAGCAACTAGGAATCTCATTCGGTGCTTTTCAACAATTCACGATTATGATGTTGTTGTAATTGGAGGAGGACATGCTGGTCTTGAAGCAGCATCTGTTTCTGCCAGAATTGGTGTAAAAACAGCCCTCATCACAACCAATTTCTCAACAATTGGAGAAATGTCATGTAATGTATTTATTGTGAATGTATTCTCTTTAATGTATAGCCTTCCATGGGTGGAATTGGTAAAGGACACTTGATTCGTGAGATTGACGCTTTGGATGGTTTGATTGGGCGTATGACAGATTTTGGTGGTATTCAATTCCGTGTATTGAATGCCTCACGTGGACCGGCTGTATTAATTCGTTATGGTTGTGATTGTAGGTTCATGGACCTCGTGCTCAAGTGGACCGTGATCTGTACAAGAAGTTTATGCAGGCAGAAGTGCATAATTATCCCAATCTGACTCTTTTTGAAGATGGTGTTCATGTAAGGTTTCTTAGGATCCTTAAGAGTAGGAATTTGAGATGGATACAGATAACAAATCTGTAATTGGAGTAATCACTCGAAAAGGTGAACATTTCAAATGTCGTGAAGTTGTTTTGTGTACTGGAACCTTTCTAAACGGTGTTTGTCATATTGGTCGTTGGAATGTTCCAGCAGGGCGATTCTTCGTATGTATAGTTGTTCTGTTTTAGTCTAGCGTGATACATTGAATGCAGATCCACCAACTGTCCATTTAGCTCAATTCCTCCATTCACTGAATCTCCCCATGCAACGTTTTACAACAGGGACTCCTCCTCGTCTTGATAAGAATAGCATCAATTGGTCGATTCTCCAAGAACAGCCTTCGGATGTAGATCCCACTCCGTTGAGTTTTATGAATATTTATAATAATAACTACATCCCCAATCGTGACCATCTCCAGATCTGTCACATCACATTTACAAATCAAAGAACCCATGACATTTGCAATACTCATCGAGAGGAACTTCCAAGCTTCACAGGAAATGGAGGTCGTGGTCAGGGTCCTCGTTACTGCCCTTCAATTGAGAAGAAAGTCCTTCGTTTCCCTGAGAAGAAACGACACATGATCTGGCTAGAACCAGAGGGATTGGAGACTGATGTGATCTATCCAAATGGATTAGCTACAGCCTATAATGGCGACACACAGTTAGCGATGTTAAGAACAATGGAGGGTCTGGAGAAGGTTCATATGATTCGTCCTGGTTATGCTGTGGAGTACGACTATGTTGATCCTACTGCTATCCTTCCTTCTTTTAGATTGCGAACTATTCAGAATCTGTATATATTGTTGAAATCTCTCATGGGTAGCTATTTGGCAGGTCAGATCAATGGAACTACAGGCTATGAAGAGGCTGCAGCTCAAGGTATTGTTGCTGGTATCAATGCGGCATTTGATGTGCTTGGAAAGCCTTCAATTCAGTTTGAGCGTTCTCAAGCCTTAATAGGAGTACTGACAGATGATTTGACTCGTGGAGGTTATCGGTAGAAGACGACATATGAATTTAGGTGTAGTACTGATCTGACACGTGAACCCTTCCGAATGTTCACATCAAGATGTGAATATCGTCTCACAGTACGTGCTGTATGGAATGAGAAGATTCATGAGGAGTAGGATAATGCAGATCTCCGATTAACAGAGTGGGGATATAAGAATGGAATTGTGGGAAAGACTCGTTATGAGGCATTTATGAAGAGAAAAGAGGAATTGCTAAGGGTACAAATGAACACAATCCAGTTAGTAATAGTGTAATGAATTTTTGAAGTCTTATCGTCTTCATAACACTGAATGGGGAATTGATGGAGAGAAGAAGTACATTTCGGCATATGATGCGATTGCCTATCCACAAATGAGCATTGAAAAAGTAGAAGAGATTGTGACAAATAAGGAAGGAAATACCGTTCTTTCAGGTGGTTCTGGATTTGGATTGTGATTTGTAGAAACGAGTAAGGGAGTCAAGAAAACGGTTGGAATCGAATCTAAATATGCTGCCTATTTGGATCGACAACAGAAGGATATTGCTTTGTATCAGAAATCGAATGCATTGAAGATTCCTGCGGATTTTGACTTCGAAAGCCTCCCAATATCCCAGGAAGAAAAGGATAAATTAAGTACAACACATCCAACTTCGATTGAAGAAGTGAAACACATTCTTGGAATTAAACCTTCGACTCTTCTGTTTATCATTAAGACGATTCGAAAGAGTCATTCGTCGTAACTTTAGTTTGTGTTTGTTGAGAGATCTTTTCTATGTATTTGGAACGAATCGCTGTTTCGGAGTTTGCGAATCGCCTTTCAAATACTGACGTTAATTCACTAGATGGTGTGTTGTATCTCTTGGGTGAATATGAAGTAGCTTTGAATATGTTAAATTAACCTAACAGGCCCTTTGCGAGTTGCGAAGAAATGAAATTGATGGATTGGAACATGAAGATAACGAAAACGCGTATGCTGCTGAATATGAATATATAAACGGTGAAGAAAACCTATGGTCCGTTGTTTGAAATGGCTGGACTCATGTTTAGGTGTCTATTACGAGAGATGGTTAATTTGGTCATTGCAGAGATCAATCAACAAAATGATAAGAAGTATTGTGATGAAACAAATTATGTTTGCAATTTTCCTTCTATTTCATTGTAGAAAGGGCTGAATAGCCTTCTTCGTGATCCTGTGTTTCTTTTCTGGTCTTGTGTTCAGTCTTATCTTCAAGTTTATCTTTTATCCGATTCTGACGTGTAGAAAATGAAACGGAAGACAACAACAATCACCATGTATTCAGAACCGTTACAGGATAGTGAGATGAGTTTCAGTTCTCTTTTCCAACGGTCTTCGGATCCCACATCTGTCCGTGAAGTACAACTCATTCGTACAATGTATTCAGCCTTACGAACGGGAGCCTTTGACGACCCCTCAATGGGTACTTCAGAAGACTGGAATACCTTATTTGATAACTACAACAACCTCTGGCGACAATGTTCGCTTCAAGGAGCTGGTGACGGTTCTACTCGCGAAGTGTTTCGATCTATGTGTCGATCCTTCCGTTCCGACAATCCCACGGAGCGTCTTTTGTATCTCTTACATACTGCTGAGACCCCTGATGATCTCGAGATGATCTTCTCACTCCAGGAACAACAGGAAGAGCAATGTCGACAGCTGGATCATCTCTGTGATCAACTCTGGGCATGCACCTTCTGTCTTCTCTCTCAGTACTCCTTACAGTCACAAGGGAAGCCTCATGGAGAGCTGGAGCCACTGCTACAAGTGACTAGAAGAATTGTATCCTCAATAGGGCGTTTGCCTTCTCTTCCTTGCAAACTACTCTGTGAACTGATTCTCGGGAATGATCAACAAGCTATGTTACTGTGCGAGAATGATTCAGATCTGGATCATCAGAGGTTTATCACTCATTTTCTCCTTCTTTTCTCTTCTATCCATTCTCACGTATCTTTGTATGTACTTCCTGAGCATTCTCCTTTCACTTTCATTCATACCCCAGTTGATATTACATCTTCTCTTCTTCACTATGTCCATTCTCTCACTACTCTCTTGGATGTGATACTATCTGCTTCCAATTATCATTAGGTTGAAGCTTGCATCTGTTATCTTCCCATTCTCCATGAAGACAATGTGACTCACATTCTATGTCAGTTGTTGCATGCGATACTTGCCCAATGGACTACCTCTCTTGAAGCAGATAAATTGCTGGTGAATAAGATTCAAATGATCATGAATGCAACATATCAACAGTCCATTTCTGTTCAGAGTTCTGTTCTTATTTGGATCCATTCTCTTACTAATTGTCATTCAATATCACCTAATTATTGGGTCATTTTTTTGGAATTACGATTATTCGTAGATTTCTCTTTCAACTTTCACAATGACCTGCCTTCAAAATTCTTCAGTTCCTTCTCCATTTCTTTGGAACTGTCTGATTGATCTATTCGATTCCAGCATAACACAAGTGAAATCTGAAGAAGGAATTGGATTGTTGGTGGCTATCCAATCTGTTATGAAGGATCGTTCCATTCCTTGTCTTCCTTCAGAACACTGGGATCTCTGCGACTTCTATTCGATGACAGAAGCAGAGATACGTCTGGGTGTACAGTTGTATCAAACCCTTGGAGATGGAATACAAATGTTAAGAGATAGTACTCGTACTGATGAAATGGCGTCCATTACTAAGGTCGATGTACAAAGATGAAGTAATTTGTAGAATCTTTTTGCACAATTGGAAATTGATCGGAATAGTACCGAATTAGTGATTCAGAGTCTTCTTTGTGCATTGATTCGGGAGATCGATAATCATATTATGCATTGTATTCAGAAGGCAAATCAAGGTTTGATTTAAACGTTCTATTAATTGTAGATGCAGTTCAATTGAATAATCTACGACTTGATATAATGAAGTCTATTGCATCATGCCATTGTTCTCTTCGGAATCATGTATCACCAGAATTAAGTGATTTCTTTGTAAAGATGACACATCAAGCGTTCATTGGGATGATGGATAAAACCACATCCAATATTTAGTCTTTTTATCTCTTGTTTGTTTTAACAACTTTTAAGAAGTCAGATTGATTGATAGATTTCGTAGCGATGAGAAATCTGTGTAGATATATCTTGAAGTGGTAATCTTATTTATTTATTTTTATAAGAATTATTATGACTAGTTTACGAACGCAACAGTGGTAATATAAAGTACATTTGGGGAAACATAGTAACTTCATGTAACACATTATGAATTAGTGTTCATGCGTCATGTTCATTTTTTTCATTTATTTATTTACTCTTTAGTCATGCCAATTGGCAAAAAAGACTACTCTACACCTGGAAGCGCAGTACTAAAGCGGTGTATTGCCTGTAGACAGGTGAAACACATTTCGGCTTTTACTAAGACAGTTCTTAACTACTGTCATTCTATCTGTAATAGCTGCTCATCTAGAAGCCAATGCTATAGTAAAAGTGGGACACATTCTTATTCGTTTATATGTAGTGATTTACCAGACAAATACCTGGGATAACAAAGAAATTGACAGTCCTAAAGAGACTACTGGTCTTTCGTCAACCTCAATAGATGACATAATCCCACTGGATACACCTGTTACAACTTCTATGGAACCCAAATTTGTAGTCCCATACTCCAAATGGATTGTTGTGAAGTGTTTTTCGTGTGATGCAAGTGATTCTGTATACGTCGCTAGAGTAATACCTGTGTCTCAACGATGAGTTCATCGAAGTACTATATAGCTGCTATAGGATTGCTTTGTTTTCTCTTTTCTTTATATTTGAAAGAACAGTTTAATCTGTTCATGTTTTATTCTATAGTTTTATACCATGTATCTGTTTGTTTCGATTGCGTGCGAGATTGATTGGAAAGAGATTTGGAAGATCTTACTATTATTATCATGACTATTTTATTTTAATTATACCATATTTGTATGTTGTACAGATCTTTGAAAACGTGGAAACAGAGGTGAACTTTCATATTCTTTTTTGATTTAATAGATGGAGGGAAATATAGATGAGTGGATAGTTCAATGGAACCGTGATCTGTAGACAGTTAGCAAAGGCTTCCGATGATCACTATGTATGGAAGATTTTTTACTATGACCCTAATGTATGGATTACATATCCAATAGTATGTAGGATTCGCGCGTTTTCGTTCCCAAGAGATGCAAGTGGCTGGGTTGGACTCTCAACTTCGGCAATAAGAAGTCTTGGGGCTGGATTGCAGGAATTACTGCTGCTATAGTTGGAACAGCTATCTATGCTAAGAGGAATGGCAAGAAGATGCACTATTCTTTTGATGAGTTGAAGGAAATCTTCTCGAATGCATTTAAGAAGGAATAATCCGCAGTTTATTTGTTAACAAACAATCCAGAATCGGAACACATCCTTCAAGCGATCTTCCATACCCAGATTCTCAATGGACACTGTTGATTTTCTATTCTCTGTAGGTAAGAAAGGACCCACAGGTAACTGAGGTCCAGGTGCTGGTTCAGAAGTGGTATCTATTCCAGTGATTGATCTACATTTCATCATATTCGTTCATATCTACTTATAGAATCGT
>NW_014569157.1:0-7717 GCF_000743755.1 Blastocystis sp. subtype 4
GCTTCTGTTCAATGGCATTATTGAAGTCAGATCCGAAGGCCAGATGAGTAATTGACACATCATCCAACTTGATGTGATACTTCTCAGCACGCTCCTCCAGAAGTTCACTGATACGCTCAGATACCTTCTCTCGTTCTGTTAACAACTGTTCGGCGTTGTATTGAGCTACCACTGCCTTCATGATCTCGTTACCCAGAGAAGGAAGCACACGATCACGATAATCAGGACCCACTTCACGGTGAATTGTCGACAGATGATCCAAATCAGGATGTGTCAACACTCGAAGAGAAATGCCCACTGTCTGCAAATCCTTTGTACCAGTCTCTGTAGAAATCTCACGAGGAGTGGTACGAATATCATAAATATAAGGGTACTAAATACTTCACCAAACCAACCATTTCCTACCTGAATCAGAGGAATTCGGAAATGAGTTCCCTCAGCAACTGTTTTAGGCAACACTCCACGGAAACGATCAAAGATGACGGCTCGTTCGCCTCCATCAACTACAATCATTACATTTCCAATATGGTCAAAGCCTACCATCGTAAATACACTGATCGAAACAGACCAAACCGGCTCCAATACCAATGGACCATTTCGCCACCTTTGTTAACTAGGATTCATTATAGAACATCTAAACAATCCTACCATACGAGCAGCTTCTGCCATGATAAAAATAAAGGACTATATGAAGAAAACGGTGGAAACGATACCAGAAAAAGTCTCGATTCTATGACCTCTTTTTGTGACAACAAAAAAAATAGCATATTCGATACTAGGAAACTCCTTAGGGATAGTAGCACATCCGTAGAATGCATGGACGCTTTGTTGTCTTAATCCTATTGATAAGAATATCATTATCATATCCCTGGAGAGATCGACCCCCAATGGATACTAGGATGTGATTAGGTGCGATGTTAGGATGGATCTGTTTTTTCTTCTCAAGGCTCTATTCTTAAGTCCAGAAAGCAGAGAGTACTTTTACTCGAAGAATGGTCCTTCCATCCCTATCTTCATCTGTCTCAACGGTTAGATACAGCTGCTGACGATTGCACTGAATGTCATAGTATACGGGTTTGGGGTCAAATGAACACGGGTAGTGCATCAAAGGCACATCAAAACACTCCAGTGGAGTCTTGAGACAACTGAGATGATGATTGGTGAGACAGTGGAAGTAGGCATTTCTCTTGATTTCGACTCCTGTCACATCCCCAGTACAGTAGAAGATAGAATAGCGCATTAGACCTCTAATATCATAATGAAAAATGAAAGGGGAACGCTATTATGAACGAATCTCTATCATCCACTTCTGTGTCGATGGAAGACGAACTAGGAGGAGCAAATAATGGTTTGGTGAAGAAGGATAATAAGGAAGGAGTACACTCAGGAGTAATCCGCAATACTGTTGCAATATCCAGAGTTACATGTGCAGAATAGTCAATAGCGATACGAACTGGATTTGTTGGTGTAACGACAGTAGTTAAAAGGGTTTCAGCAGGAAGCAGACTGCGAATGATCGTGAAGAGATCTCCCTAGTTGTAAGAAAAGTTGAAATTCTCAACTCCTGCCTCAGTTCTACATAGGAATGTGAGTAAATGACGGAGAATAGCGAGTGAAGCAAGATTCCCTCGACTGAAGACTTGAATCTGAGAATTATACATCCATTTCATATCAACTTTATTCAACAATTGCCTTCTTAATTGGGGTAGATCAATAACCGATTGTCCATTGACACTCACTTCTTCTCGTTGGAGATCCTTATAGATTTGTTTTCTGCAAATATCGGTATTTGAGATGTTCTCCGTTTCGACTCCATACAACTCGTCACATATCTTCCTTAGTGTGTGATACAGAAGTGGCAGTTGAACGGCTCGTGCTATTTTCGTTTTAATTTCCTCATAGCTGGAGGGATCCACAGCGATTCGGAGATGATTTCCTCCATAATCGATTTGCGTAAACGGTTGAAGCAAACCTTCATGAAGCAAACTGTTTGAGGGAAGGTTTATATCATCAAACACCAATATATTCTACGGTGAAGCAATGGAAATAACCAAACATCCACTGAATAAGCGTCATCACGACTCTTAATGCGACGCTTTGGGTTGGGTTTCAATAAGGGTGTCCCTAAATCATTATCCTGAGACTGTAGGCGTCTTGTTAGTGAAGGAAAACAACCTCGATGACTCATGGAAATGGCTATGTATCTTCAGAGTGTAGGATATACAAATATCCCTAGATCGACCATAGGATAGATTACGTTGTTTTTCTGTTCCCATAATAATCCTCATCAAATGGAAGAAGCACACCTTTCCCTTGCCGAAAAGATATCTCAAGGTGTGTGTCTTGATTCACTCCCCTATGTGGATACGGAAGTTTGTGTAGTGAAGAAATGGTGATGTGTAGTATGAGGAGCCAGGGATGCAGGAATTGGTAGATAATATGATCCAAGAAGTAATAATATAACGAGTTTGTATTATTCCTTCGTAGGAAATGAAAACGTTCCGTCCACGGAATTACTTGGAAGAATGGCCGATGCCTGCTGTTAAATTTGAAGATGACCTTGCTCTCCAAGTACGTTTCCATTTCTGCGTTTGTAAGACACTAGCAAGAATGGGAGCGAGTTCGAATGAAGCAACCG
This sequence comes from Blastocystis sp. subtype 4, assembly GCF_000743755.1. Classification (NCBI taxonomy): domain Eukaryota; class Bigyra; order Opalinata; family Blastocystidae; genus Blastocystis; species Blastocystis sp. subtype 4. The sequence continues at coordinate 2,639 of NW_014569157.1, forward strand.
TTGAAAGGATTTGATGTGAACCGATATACATTAGAGGAGCCATCAGGTGATGCTGTGAGTGATGAAGCTGCTTGGAAGAATAGTGTCGATGTAGCTCGACTGCAATTAGAATACCAGAAAGAAAAGTGCGTGATTGGAGATGAAATGAAAGGTAGATTAGAGAACTTGCAGCTTTTAGAGAAGTTTGGGAGCAACGCTTGGAGAATTCACAATGATGATTTAGAAGGGATGATAGAACTGTAGGACCATGTAGAGTATATGATCTATAGCATGGACCGTGAATTGGGTTCTCTTCAGGAGAAAACAGAGATAATTAATCGAAAACGTAAACAGACACAGGAAGAAAGTTCAGAGAAGTTATTTACTACACAGTGGCAAGCTTTGGAATTGCAAATGAAGAATTATCAAATTGAGGTAAGGGTATGAGACTGAAGTGATGTGTAGAGGTCATGTGAAGCAATGGAAAAGAAAGTGAAAGTAGATGCTGCTTTCTCTGTTTGTTAAAAAAGAATTCCAATTTAGAGGAGTAAAATAACTAATTCTTCTTGGTCTGATTAGCGACCTTGTTGATCTTAGCACGAATGGCATCCTGATCACCCAGATAATGTCCACGAAGAGGAGCAATGGCATCCGGATGAGGAATCACATTACCCTGTTCATCGAAGTCATATACCAAAGGACAAGCTGTTGGAATATTGAGTCCAGTAATATCCTTTTCACTAATATGATCCAAGTACATAACGAGAGCACGAAGCGAATTACCATGAGCAGAGATGATAAGACGTTCGCCTTTCATCACTCTAGGGAAGATTTCCTCCTTCCAATAAGGAAGGAAACGATCAGCAGTCGTCTTGAGAGATTCAGTCAAAGGAAGCTGTTCCTTCGGAATATCAGCATAGCGACGATCATTTCCAGGATAATACTCGGATTCCGGAGTTACAGGTGGAGGAGGAATATCGTAGCTACGTCTCCAGATCATCACCTACACAAGATAAGAACAGAGATTCATGCTTCAAACACCACAAAACACTCAAACATGTATCACACCAATTACTATGAATCCAAAGAAACACTCATTGCCTCAGTAAAGTTTGTCTTCACAGATGGAAATCACCATCAGACTAACATGCAAATAAAATCATCGGCAATAAAAAACAGTCAGTTACCTACCTGCTCAATTCCATGCTCATTGACAGTTTCCTGTTTGTTAAGTCCAGTAAGAGCTCCATAATGACGTTCGTTGAGTCTCCATGACTTGGTGACAGGAATCCACAACTGATCAGATTCCTCCAGAGTAAGGAACAACGTTTTAATAGCACGCTTCAGACAAGAGGTATAAGCAGCATCAAACTGGAGTCCTTCCGCTTTGATGAGTTTTCCTCCATTTCTCGCCTCTTCCACACCTATTTATCATTCGATCTGTATACAAATACCCTTATCCGAAAGAGGAACATCATACCATCCAGTGAAACGGTTTTCCTTATTCCACTGAGATTCACCATGGCGAACAAGGACCAGTCTATTGAAAGGCTTAACAGAAGTGGCCATTCCTCTAGTTGCAATCGAAGCCGATGACATTAAAAATCTTGAAGCAGCAAGCATGGCCTGGCAAAGAAAATGTGTGGTATCAAAATGAGGGTTCGGAAGTGGTAATCCGCGGGAATTTAAATAATCATAGATTCGATAATAGAGCCGAACGAAGGTCTCTATAGATGCGAAACGGTTTAGCACAAAAGATAGATGGGGCAGATATTGCTGAAAGAACGAAGAGAGTTCAGTTGTCATTTGTGTTTATGTCTCAAAGGAGATTCCTTCTCACTTCTTTGATTCCAGCTTTCAAAATGGTTCGTAAAAACATGTTCCGTTGAATCTAACCATGATAACCGAACCAGTCTACAGTCCGCCAAAATATGTATATTCCCGCGGTATTTGCTTGCTGTTCTGTTGAGACCGTTGAAGAAATCAATATTTATTTTAACTAGAAATGATAGCTAAGAAATTTATCATTACGTTTTTAATCCTTTCACTGGTCAAAACACAGGAACTAGAGTGCAGTGATGATGTCTATGGAACTGTAGCTAATGGAGAGAAGGGTTATGCCGGATGTGAGACTGGCTATGATGGATTCCGTTTTTCTGTGTGCAACAACGGAGTTTTCGCGGAGCCTGATTTGTCTCATTGTGTTTTACGTGATGCTACCGTGTTTTCATATGGTGTGACATCAGCTCAGTTTTATGTTAGTGAGCCTGTCAATCCTCTTTATTTACGTGCCAATGGTATAGTTGATTCGTTTACTGTTTCTCCAGCATTACCCGCTGGATTGATTCTGGATACTACTTCCGGTGAGATTAGTGGTACTCCCTCTGCTGCAGCTGAGAGTCAGGAGTATACTATTACCGCTATGAATGGAGAGAGAGTGAAGACAGTGACTCTCACGATTACTGTGAGCCACGTTATGTGTGAAGCTTATGATACGTTCCCAGCTACTCGCTCAGGAGAAGTTGCATCAAGTACAAGTGCTTGTCCCGAGAATTATGAAGGTACTGCAACACGTACTTGCACAAATGGTGTTTTTGGAGCGTTGGATATAACGGGATGTACACTGAAGGCTCCCACCAATTTGGTTTATTCTCCAAGTTCCAGTACGGTACAACGTAACGAGCCTCTTACTATGACTCCGACTGTTTCAAATGTGGTGACCTCGTGGAGTATTCAACCCGCTCTTCCTTCTGGTCTCCAACTGACAAATAAGGGTTCGATTGTCGGAGTTCCTACAGTTACTTCAACAACTCGTACATACACAGTAACTGCCAGTAATGCTGCTCATCAAACAACGGCCACAGTAACAATCACAGTGAATCCCGCGTCGTGTTCTGGTATGGTGAATTTAGGTGGAAGTCAGGTGACGATCGATCACAATAGCGTGCTGGAGGAGAATTGTCCTGCTGGTTATAGTGGAACTGCCTCTCGTCTCTGTACGGATGGTACTTATGGAGAGGTGACCTATGAGAACTGTAGAGCTTTGAAGCCTACAGGTCTTGCGTATTCTGTGTCTTCGTATGTGTTAGATCAAAATGAAACTATGTCAACTGGAAGACCTTTGTATGGAAACATCATTACGGCTTTCTCTGTGGAACCTCTGCTTCCTGAAGGCTTGAGCTTAGATACTACAACAGGTGTGATTTCGGGAACTGCTACTGAACTGAAGGAATCTACTTCGTACACGGTAACGGGTGCGAATAATGATGATTCTACGACAACAGTTATTACCATTGCAGTTGTTCTTCCTTCCTGTCAGGCAACGGAGGAGTTTGCTTCTGTTCCTGTTGGCGAATCTAGTACATATCAGTGTAATCGCGATAGTTATTCGGGTCAGATGACTCGTACTTGCGAGTTGGTGGAGGGAAAGGCTCAATGGTCTCTGCCTGATACATACTGCCAGAAGGATCCGAACTACACATTGTTGTACATCGCAATTGTTGTGTGTGTGATTTGTATCGCTCTCCTCATCTTTGTGATTGTGAGTAAGAAGAGTAAAAAGAGCAAGTAGATGTAAATTCTCATCCGGATTGTTTGTTAACATACATGAAATAGTTCTAGAGGACTGATGTCGATACTGTGTTTAGGTATTAACCGACTGAAATCAGGTGATGACACAGTCCGTCGGGCCATTCGCAATACGTTCACCGCACATAAACGTTTCTCACACACAGATAGATTGAAAAAGACACGATCACCCACACGAATCGTTGGTTCCTCTCCATCTTCTCTTAGACAATCATAAGAATGGAAATAGAACTCATGCAAATGTAACACTGGTTCTAGTGTTCGTATACACCCATAGTCACCATCAAACCAAACGACTTTTCCGTGCTGTGGATCCTTGGGAAGCATATCAATGTCAACAGACATCCCCTGCATTATCTGGTCATAGGCCCTTTGCTCCTCCTTGTCTAAACGAGTCTTTGAATAGTTAACACGCGAAAAACGAGAGTGACGAGAAGAATAACCGCGTGATGTCTCCATTGTCATTCTCCTAGTGAGATCGGGAGTGACTGGACGAATGTCCGAAGAGAGGGAGGAAGCAATCGTAGACGTGAAGCTCTGAGTATCATCTGGAGTAGAACTCCGTTGTGCTGTCGGTATCCTCTCGTAACCAAACGAATACCAATCAGCATCAGTCTTCGCAATATTCTTATAATTTTGCAAATCGTCTACCGAATAGCGAATTTTGCTTTCATGAGGATCAAACCCTACTCCTTACATTCACAGTCCTTTCGTACATTTCGTATCATTTACATGAATGATAATATTTAACCCATTAGTATACGCAGAAAGAATGCAATAGCCAAAGTATAACACAATACCACCAAACAATAGATCAAGAAGAGTTGAACGCAAAATAGACAGCTGGAAATAAATAGCAATTACGAGCTACTTCATTACAACCTCAATTTAGCAAGATGTACTAATAGAACAAAGTGAGTATCTGACAAGACTAAACTATTATCTTTATTCTTCTCCATGATTGCAGTCATTTTCGACTACAATAGCCTATTCTTGATGATGAATCTGAGTTCATTGTTCCATAATTACAAGTATCATTTCAATATTTCAGATACGTGTGGTTTGAAACAAACAGTCAAGACCTCTGTGGTTCCAATTCTCAACAATTACGCCTTCGAGAGTCTCTTCGACACACGAGCACTCTTTCTCTCCTTGTTCAGCTGCTCCAGACGCTGTTTGTACTCAGCAGCCTCCACACGAGCCTTCTCCATAGCAGCCTTCTTCTCAGCCANACGAGCACGCTTGTGGCACAACACACGATGAGTCACCAGACGCTGGATCTTTGGAGCCTTGTCTCGCTTGTGACCATTATGTTCGAAGGTACGACGAATCACGAACTTGCGAACATCATCCTCCTTCGTCAGACCAAACAACTTCCGAATGTGACTAGCTCTCTTAGGACCCAGACGACGAGGCTTTGCAGATGCTTCGTCTGTCAGACCCGGAATCTCCTGTTCACCCTTCTTCACAATCATCAAGTTCAGAACACAAATGTCCGAACCCACAATACAA
>NW_014569156.1:0-7656 GCF_000743755.1 Blastocystis sp. subtype 4
AGTGGCGAAAGGAACTTCGTTTTATGGGACTCTACCAGAAGCTTGTGGGTGTGAGAGTGGAGGATTAAACACAAAGCAATTTTTAGAATCTGTTTGTTTTCCAAAACGCCTTCTTGTTGTGGGGGAGTGATGACAAACGAAAACAGAGAGACAATCACACAATTCGTGAATGAAGCATCGAGTGAACTACCGAAAGCTTGGACGCAAAACTTCTCACCGAATAGCGATGTTGAGGTTGGAAAGGGGAGGTTTGGATGAAGAATAGGAACATGACAACATCTCTAATTGAACATGAGAGAATTCGAACTACTGTTACTCGAGCAAAGGAAGTGAGAAGGTTTGCAGATCATATGGTCACATTGGCAAAAAAGGGTAACGGTACCTATTTGTGTTTTAGAAATAGGTGATTCTGCTGCCTATCAGCGGGCCGCAGTAACTGTTCAAACAAAAGAGGCAATGGACAAGCTCTTCGATGTTCTTGCGAATCGTTACAAGTATTCTGTTCATATTTGCATAATAGGTTCTAGAGATCGAAATGGAGGGTATACAAGAATTATGCGTTGTGGATATCGTGATGGGGACAAAGCTCCAATGTGCTACATTGAGTATATCGATCGGTAATAGTTGTAATGAGAAATTGATATACAGGGAAGGTGAGTTGCGTATGTGCAAGAAGGTAGGAGGAGAGGTAGTGTCAGAATCCACGACTCCCTCGACAGAAGTGCAGGAGAAGAGTGCTGCAGAGACAATTGATGAGGAGATTCAAAAGATTGTTCAAAAGCCTAGTCTGGAAGGAATCCCAGAAGTGAGCTTATCAGAAGAAAAGACTCGAAAGAACGTAATTGAGTTCTGATTGTGGTTTTAGTCCATGTATTGTTACAAACATGTCGGAAAGGGTAAAACAACACTAAATACACTTATCGAGAGAACTGTCGGTCATCCTTCTTCCTACGCTTATCATTGAATCCCTTTCCTTTCTCTCGTGTATTCTTTCCACTATTCTTTACAAAAGACATATTAATCATTGGTGGAACTTCAAATCCGAAGCTTGTTGCAACAGCCTTCAAATCCAAATTATTCACATTGAATATATCCTTCATACTATGTGAAGCATATGCCATAATGTAACTTCGATATGCATCTCGAGCCGCTTTATGAAGATAATAGTTTCTTGATATCAATTTCGTTAACTGCCCTTGAATATTCGCCACTTTGTTCGTTGGAAACTCATATTCGTTTAACGAAACCTTTGCAGCTCGCAAATACTTTAAAAACATAACTTCCTATGATAATCAAGGATCACTAAACAGTACCTCTGGAAGAAGGAAGAGAAGAGCACGACCTGCTCCCTTCTCACCACGTGCTGTTCGTCCAACACGATGAATATACTCCTTAGGATCATCAGGAGGATCAAACTGAATAATCCAATCAACAGCGGGAATATCCAATCCTCGTGCAGCAACATCAGTACACAATAACACACCCTTTTCAGCATTCACGAATTCAAGGAAAACGGCGGTTCGGCGCTGCTGTTTCTGTTTCCCATGGATACACATCACCGGAATATCAATGTAGTTCAGCAGTTCAGAGAAATATTGGACTTCGTTGCAACTACTGAAAAATACCCTAGAATTCAGGAATTCCATAAATCCATACATGACCTTCTTCTTAAGATAATTCTTCTTCAGGAAGGTGTAGAGAAGAAGGAAACGCTGACTACTGGAACAAACGACATATCCTTGCTCCAATCGACTCACAGTTGCTTCTGAGCATGCATCGTGTACACCTACATACACCGGATTCTCCTAATTCTCAATTCCGTTCATTGTTCCTACGCTCAATGAGAGACGAGCTAAACCCTCAACATTCTTGTCCTGGGTAGCTGAAAACAGCATAGTTTGACGTTTCTTTGGCAACATCTTCACAATTGCTTTCATATCTTCCTCAAATCCAATTTGAAGAATACGATCTGCTTCATCAATCACAAGACATTGCAGATTCTCATATAAAAATCCTTTCGTATTCTGCAAGTGATCAAGAAGACGTCCTGGGGTCGCTACGAGAATCGATACACCCTTAACAAGCTTGGTTGCTTCCGTCTTACGATTCGATCCACCCATGATCAGACCATGTGTTAAGTTATGAGCAGTGGCCAGTGCCGAAACTACTCCGAAAGTTTGGAGAACCAGTTCACGAGTTGGAGCAATGATGATGGCTCCTGTGCCTTGGCGTTGTTTGAATTTGAGACGAGATAGAAGTTCGACAACCGGAATGACAAAGGCAAGAGTCTTTCCCGAGCCAGTTCTATACATCAATTCCAGAGAAGAAGACAACTTGGCAGCTCCTAACACATCCTTTCCACTTAATAAGGCTGGAATAGCTTTTGCTTGAATGGGAGTCATTGTCTTGAACTTCATATTGTCCAATACTTCCAATGTCTTTTCTACGAGTCAAATCATATCATTGTGATGTACCACTCAATTCTAAAGAAGAGAAAGGTACATCTGAAAAGAATTCTGAGTTCTCACTGCTTTCCTCACCTAACCAATCATGCCTTTCATTCTAACAATACTCTTTGCCTCTGGCTTGGTGGGAACCACTTCCTCATCAATATGATCTTCCAAAGCCTCATTTGGAGCAACAGGAGTTTCAGGCACTCCCTGATCGACTTTCTGTTCCTATGGTATTACATTCCAAGTCACAGGAATTACTCCAGAAATCTCCGATGCCTGACGCTTCATAGAGGTTTTCTTTTCCTCACTATCGTTCTTGTTACTCTTCTTCGAAAGATTTTCTAGTTCATCAGAATTCCAACAGCAAGTTCAACTCTTCACAGGAGCCATGGTGAGTGTTTTTGAATAAATGGAAGGGAAAAACGAGACCGCTAGAATAGAAGAAAAACCGTGCCTCTTCTTAAATCAATGAATACAAAGCGTTTGACATAGAAGAATTTTAGATGCCTTTGGAATGGGTTTTAGAAGCAATTAAAGGGAAATGTCGATATTGAAGGTGATTCCTACTAGAATCCTATCAAACAATCTAGACAAGTAGAACGAGTGATATGGAGAAAGATGGACGATTATTCAAGTGTTGTGAAAGATGGAAGCTTTGAAACCGCTAGGAATGTGGATACTCTATTCAAAAACATCTTATATCACAAATGGAGTGTTAGTAGAATCAGTATCAGGACCATGACCCACTCTCGATCCCTTACGACGGATTCTATTCTCGCATACTACATTAATAACATTTTCGCTATGAATACAATCTCAATAAACTACTCATAGCAAACCAAACAACATTCCAAAATAACCCCATATTATGTAACAGTTCTTACGGGAATTTGACCCATTCTGCTATTTGTTCAAGACTAGCAAATATCCATTGTTATTATTCGAAATATGCATCTTTATTACTATCTTGGTGAGGACGGTAAAAGAGTCTATACTCTGAAGGTGAAATTGTGGTTGTTGTGTGATTTCTAGAGAGAATCTCCTACGGGTGGACCAACCTTTTCAGCACATCCTGGTATGCATGATTTTACTGAAATGAAAATCTAGCTCGCTTTTCTCCCGACGATAAGTATTCCAGAGAAAGAGTGACTTGTAAGGAGCGATATGGATGTCTTCTAACCCAGCAACCTGACATGAAGATGTAACTTTATCTATTGTTCTATTTTGCTTGTTTGTTCCACTTACACTTGATTTGTATATATTTTCTTCGGTACACTCTAGTTGATTGCCGATAGTACGTTTCACATTCATAATCCTGTTTGAAGCAGATGGATGATATTGAATTTGATTTCGAAATGGCAGCATCTCCTGAGGAGACCCATACAAAGCAAGTACTGTTAGAACGAGCTGATGAAGAGTAGAAAAAGGATAAAACGAAGAGAACTGTATGTCGTCACTGGCTAAAGCATGAGTGTCAACGTGGTGATGCGTGTACATATCTACACGCGATGGATCTTGATAAGATGCCAGACTGTGATCTCGGAGCCAACTGCAATCGTCCAGACTGCATCTTTAAACACCCTCCCAAACTCAATGATGTGAAGGATGTTTCTTGTTGTGATTTCTTAGAAGGAGTGCCTGTTTTACAAACAAGGATTTTGTCCATATGGAAAGAGATGTAAATATAGGTAGGGCTATGGCTCCTTGTCAATCATAGACATGTGGTGTATGAGGATGGTTTTCTACCCAGTCGTGTGGATATATCTGCTCGAAGACATGAAAGTGAAATAGATCCGAAAGTATGTCTTCGGTTCGTGGGTTAATGGTAGGACAAGACACTCTTTAATTCTGGTATTCGACGAAGCAAGTGTAATTCGTACGAAGAAAAAAGACGATGCATTTATGGAGAGAATTGTGTCTACTGTCATGGTGTTTTTGACCCTCGAAGTTATTCTCTTAGATAATATTGAGTTTTAGTTGCTGCTATCGATCGTCGTACGCCTCATGAAATGAACATGCCTGATTATCCTAAAGATACGTATTCGTACTTCTTCTTCTGTTTCCCTCATATTACAACACTTTCCGATTTTATTTTACGAGGTGAGTTTGCTGTTCCTTCTCGTTGTGTTGACAAGGTCAATGAAGCATATGATAAGCCTCAAAACCACGTTTACTTCTTCGTGAGTTTGTTAAGTTCGAAAATCATTTATGTGGGTTTGACTTGGGGTCTTCATGATAGGCACTGGGTGAGATGAAAGAACGTTGTTCGCGTGACCGGGAAATGTCACATCCGTTTGCGGTAGAATGGTTGAAGGTGGTTCACATGCCATTCATGATCTTTGATCGTCTTGGTACAAATGTGTTAATATTATCACCCACAGATCGTCACGTCAAACTAGACAGAATGGAAGATGGAACAGAATTGGATGCTGTCAACGGAGGTGAATTGTTTGAATGGGTCTGGAGACACCCAAATGTGTGTTTAGTAGCTTGAATTTATCTGTAGACATTGTTAATGCCTCGTCAGAGTATGCTCATTTGTCCAGGTAATCATGTCTATGGATTGGGATAGTAGAACCTAAAGAACTTATAAATGACGATGAATTGAATGACTATGTCATTTCTCCAGATCTTAAAGAATCTACTTCGTTCATTCACGGGAATTCGCTAATTGTGGGAATGGATCGTCAGGATTTTGAAGCTACTATTGAAAGCGAGCTTCTTCGTCTCCCATATTCTGATATTGCTCTGTTTCTGTCATTTCTCTCTTTCATTTGTAGCGCAGATAATATCACGATTGGATGTTTCATTCTTGTCAATGATGGAAACTCCCTTTGTGGACTCCTACAAGCAACTTCTACAGCAAAGAACTATGTAGGGAAAGCCGTTCATAGCTCTACTCTGGCAATTGAGGTGAATGTACGTGTGTGGTATCGTTTCCACTCTCTCCCCTATCGGAGAGTACCAATTCATTTGAATGCATCTACAAGGTGTTGGATTAGCAAGAAAACGATGACAGCGATTATGGGCGAATTCCTTCATGATAGTGGTCCGATTGACTATCCTGTTATGACAATAGTAGAAAATAATTAGTAGAAACGAATGAATATGAAATCCTTGTTTAGCAAGGATATTGATATTGACATTGATGATGATATATTTCAGGCTGGAAGACGTCTACGTGAACATCCTACCTTCCAACGTTTTACTCGTACGAATGGCTGGTGCTATTTAGAGTTAATCGGGAAAGTAGACATGAGGGTGTGGTTTCAGAGTAGGGAAGTATGGGTTCGGAAGCAACACTTGTTAGAAATAATGAAGGACCATTGCATTTGTGTTTCTATTGTAACGATGGGTTACGTTAGCATATATCGAAGTATTAACTATAGGTTTTCGCATTGTGATGAACCAGATCTGGTCCATGGCAAAAGAGATATATTCTGAGTATCAGGAGTGGAAGAAATCCTCTCATTAGATTTGTTTGTTTCGTACTTATATTTTGTTCTTTTGATTCCCTTTTGTGTGCTTTCATTGCTGTGTTGCCATTATCGTATTAAACTACGTAAAGGATGATATTGGGTTCTCACTCTCAGAATCGGTTATCGCTAATAATCCAAGATCTCTTAAGGTAATACAGCATGTCATCAGAGAATCAAAGTGACTTTGAATCAAATCAAAAAGAGTTATCAATAGAAGATAGAAGTGTGTTCCCGGAAGTATGAATTACTAAATGGAATAAGAGATAGGTAAAGGAAGAGGTGACGAAATCCATACCTACTCCAACTAGTTCTAATAATTCGAAAGTTGCTACCCAGTCGGCTGTTGTGTTAAACTCCTCATCAATTCCTCAACCAGACACTTTTTCTTCTCAGCCACAAGTATATTCTTTGATGTGTTATCATCTAGCATCAACTTTGTCAATTTAATGATGGTAGTAATTCGCAGCCTCCTGTCATGATTCAACAACCAGTCTTAAACTTGCCTCCCTCCCCCGTCCCGGTGGAAGCGACACAGGACCCTGTAATGGTAGCAATTCCCTATGGTTCTTCTGAGGGATCAACAGTCTATAAGCTAGTTCCTTCCTATTTGATGCAATACCCAGTTTGTAATGCATATGTTGTCAATACTACCCCAAATGGCGGTCCTCAACCTACATACTCTCCTCGACCAGTATTGGTTGCTTCTCAACCTTCAATGACATTGGCAATTCCAGCTCAATCGTCTGTTCCTATTCAGTCTCCGCAACCTCCAGCATCTCTTCAATCACCAGCATCTCTTCAGTCACATCCTAAACCTCCACCATCTCTTCGTCCCCAGCCTCAGGTGTCTCTTCAACCTCCGGGATCTTTAACCAAACCACTGCCATCGCCTGCTTCCATCAAGCCACAGTCGCAGAATCAAGCTGCACCCATAAATATACCGGAATCAACAAAGCAAGAGGATTCCAACTCAACAAAGAAAGATGAGACAATTATTCGATGTTCTTGTGCGAAAACACATTGCTTGAAATTGTATCTCTTGATAGATGGATTAATCGTAGATATTGTGATTGTTTGAAGGCCGGACGAGAATGTGGACCTCTCTGTTCTTGTGTCGATTGTTTTAATCATGCAGACAGGATAGAACGAAAGATGGCAATCCAATTCCTGAAAAGGAGGAATCCACATGCTTTTCTTCGTCTCACTGGGAATGTAAGATTGTTATCCTATTGTGATGGTAGGAGCAACCGAAACCTTGTGGCTGCAACTGTCAACGGAGTCAGTGTTGTAAGAAGTATTGTTCTTGCTATGTATCGGGAAAGCCTTGTTGCCCTAACTGCAACTGTGTAAACTGTTCGAATAAACGAAAGTAGTCTGTATCTGTTTGTTGGGAATCGCGAATATGGGTCAAATCACTACAAAAGTGACCCCATTTATTAGGGCCAACTTATCGTGTGGCTGGTTAATCCAGAATTCACCCTATTCCTAATCAATTATAGCGTAGGTAGTTGCGAAAGGATGAATTGGAACTGTGCATATGAGTATATTTGGACTAACGGTGGACTAGACCATGGAGATGATTGCTAAGCCCGAAGGCGTCAAGGCCAACGATTTCGAGATCGCTATTGCCAACGAGATTGCTGAGATTGCCAAGAAGACCAAGGATCTTGCTGAGCCTCTGAAGACGTTCAAGATGACTGCTGCTAAGGAGGTGGAGATTGAGG
>NW_014569155.1:0-7655 GCF_000743755.1 Blastocystis sp. subtype 4
AGCAATTTCTTCCTTCTCCACAACCTCGTAGAGAGAATAGCCAGAGGCAGACTCAAAAAGGACATACGTCGTTTTACCCTGTACGTTAAGATGTTCAAACGAATGAATCTACCATTTGAAAATGTAAAATAGGCTAATTCGATTCAATTCCTGAGAAAAAGCTATGAACAAAATAGAGTCATATTTGGGCATCATATAACCTTTTCTGTTTGTTGTTATCTAGATGAAGCAAAGATAGTTTTCCTTTAATAGTTGTGGACGGAACCAGTTTCACAATCAGAAATCTACTAGAGCGATCACATCTTCAAATACAACAAACAATCAAATCAGAAGATACTGCACCATCTTCCATTCTCATATGATTGAATTCGGACTCTCCCTGTCCAACCAAGTATCCGGCAAGGAAACAAGCAAAACCAATAGCAATTCGTTGAAGGAACAACAATCTAAATGATAAGGCAATCCTTCGTATCCACGTACCTCTTTCTTCGTCTTTCAGTCAAGAACTTTTGATATTCGGCCTTCCTCTTGGCCTCCTGCTCATCTTTCAGCTTTGAAGCGCTGTACTTTTTGAACTCGTTGAGGTTGTAAAGATGATACAGTCCAGCGGCAGCACCTGCTGCAATAAACGAAATGATCAATTTGCGATTCATACAAAACTTCAACCAATCCGGACAAAAGGATTCTGAACAAACACTTCACGCTAACAACTTGTGATTGATCAGATAAAAGACTCTTTTCGCTAAGTTCCTCCCAACTACTGTTATATTCTGTAATGTCTCATCTGTTACACCTCCAAAAGTTCTGAACGATAGCACCTCTCCTGACTCGTTCAACACAATCGTAGCGATTCCAGAGTTCTAAATAATCACTCTTTACCATTTCCTACACTTCCATCTTCCTCTGCTTTACAAGGGTCTGGAAGAATCTCTCCGTTATCTGATAAAAGGAGGCACAGTGCTGCAAATTTGTTGTTGATAGGGATTTCAGAATCATCCAAGGCCAACATCACAGAATTCAATATAACAGCAAATAAGTGTCATGAAGGATACACCGAATTGTAAATAAAAGGATATAGATCCGTCATCACATATAACTTGAATATACACATTAATCGTTGTTCGCGGAAAGAGAGACCGTTTAATCACATTTTCCAGTAAACGTTGTATAGAATACTCCATATCCATAAGTGCAGAATCTATTACTCAGTTATGACACCTATAACTACCTTCCTTCTCGTTTGTATATGAAATTTGTACAGATATATTAGCTTCATCAGAAAACTCCACATTTGTAGTAGAACAACGCTTGGGACCATATATTGAAGCTACTACAACCGTATTACCTAGAAAGTAATAATAAGAGACTATTATAAACCTTGGAATATGGTTGCAGATCCATCTGCTCGATAGGTTGACTCTTTCTCCATGCGAAGTGGCCGCATGGCATTCTTTTCTCTCGAATCAGTTCGTAAGTTAGCTCGAAGAGCTTCTACATCTAAAACAGCCTCCATCCCACTTTCTATATGAGTCTAGAACGAGTTGTCAAAAACATCAAGATATTTGGAATTTGAGTATAAAGATTCAATTCCAATAGGGTTTGTCTCATTTTTGTTTTCTATGAGTCGAGAAAGAACTTCGTATGATCAGGCATATAAACTGCTTGTTCGTGCATTGAAGAAGGTAAGCGAATAATCAGATGTGTTATCCGATAGGTCGATCTATGGAGAGAATATGAAGAAGTTCTTTGTGATACTTTTGGTGCAATGTGTGGTTTAGCGAGACGAATTCAGGTGGTAAAGAAGGGAGAGAATACTTGTGATATTGCTGGTTGCAAATTTGCAGTGGGGGTTCTAGCATCTTATTCTGGATGTGCTCATGCTTTGTCCCAGCAGCTTACTAATGACATGGACCATAATTGGTCCATCATTTCTCAACAGCTGTATGAATCGGTCACTGAGAATAAAAGGTAGGTCATCCATGAATGCATTAGTTGTAAACGAATTACAAAAGATCGAAAATGAAGCAATAAAACTCTTTCCTGTAATGGTAATAGTGAGAATCATAATTAGACAATTCCTCTTGGTGCCCTTGCTGTTCGAGGAAGTGGGGTATCTCTCACTGTTTCGGAGTGTGTCCTGTGGATATGCAAGATTAACAAGATGATAACAGCCGAGTAAGGGAAGAGAATTGGTGAAACTGTAGATATCTACGTAAACGGGATCTGTTCACCCAATATACTACTAACGAATTGGAAGATCTTCTCTCTGCTTCGCTGATTTGGCCAGCTATATCAAGTGAGGGATTCGTAAATGAGAAGGAACTCAAAGCCATTTCAGAACGCTTTGCACTGTTGAATCGATAGTCCTTTATCATATGTTTGAACGAAACACTATAAAAGCGAATATACTGATTATACAACTCTTCACGGTATGTCAACATGCTCTTCAGGCTCTTACGATTAGCTCTAAGATTCAAGTCCAATCCATATACCTACTGGAGACTACCCAAACCATCTTTGGACATAACTGTATAAAAGGACTTGACAAATCGTAATAGCCAGAAGACAACCATATTGATTCCTATGAAAATTCCTACAGTACGGATAAAGGGAAGAACGGAGAAAGAAGGGAGATACAAAGAAATATAGTTCTTTGTTGTTAGCAATAGATCTAATAATGATAACTCCTTCAAATTCTCACTCAACATCTTCGGATTTGAAATCAGTTCTGAATCAGGATTCATAAGATTCACAACAAGATATAGAGAGAACAGAATCACTCCCAAAACAAACGAAATACCTTCAAACAACATCATTCGACTAATAGTATTCAAGCGAGCCTTCTTTGTGACATTCTTTCGGAGAACATTCTCTGTTTGAGTGAGAATTTCTGAACAATCCTTCTCAAGCACACTCAAATTGTCTTGAATCTTCTGTTTTACCACCAAATCAATCTTGTCGCATGGTTTGGAAATCATATTCACACTGTGAAAGTCGTTATCCACATCTCCATAGTCCTGAGACAGATAGATTGTCGGAAGTTCCCAACCATGGGTATTCTTTACACGCAAAGCAAGATTCTATTCTTCGACTAATTACACATCCCCCTACTTGCGTAGTCTGATTCGATACTTTCATGAGATCAGCGATACTATTCAAAGTGTCAATTTTTGTCAAATAATAGCACATCTTATCATAGTGATCAACCTTCACATCAATACGCATACTCACACCTACATTCAACATTTTGACAACTTCCATTGTACGGGATCCAAGAGCCTGTTCATGTGGATCCAGAAATACAAATATCAAATCCACATAATCAGCAAGGAAAAGAAGGACTTGATTAACATCAAACGGATATTCCACACTCCCGTCTACAAGACCTGGGGTATCAATGAAATCTACGTTCGGAAAACACCGCTCCTGAGACACTGAGACAATGGTACTGAGATTTTCGATCAATCCTTTCCCGAATTTTTCGATTCCCTTCAACTGAGGAAAGTACCTTAATGTCGCCTCGCCCTTGAGTGGAGGTGCTTCTTTCATACTCGATGTCACAAGTGTAAAACCACGACTCTCGACAGCTGCCCCTGTCGGCAACACATTCTCCTTCAAATACCCTAGATTACAGTCCTACAACAGCAGGTACAATTGATGAATGAAGATTTCCCAGAAGAATGATTTCCTAGAATCATGACAGTCGCCTTATTTCGAGGACATAATTTCGATATACCGACATCTCTGGCCATCTCAACAATCCCCTTGTCTCCACAGTTCTGAGCTGTTGTAGGATGATTATATAAATCATAGACTTTGCGAAGAACTCCCTCTTGGGTTGACAACAATTCCTTTCCGTCATTTCGGAAACAGATTCCTACTTCTCCTCTGTTCTGTGCAGATCGCTTAGGAGCCATTCTCGATATATGGTTTGAATCCCGAGTCAATTCTTTAGGCTCCCGGAATAGGGCTGATTTGGGGATCCTGTACATAAGGGGTTATTTCCATAACTACTTGACTAGGCATCATGGTATCGCTTCGTTTGTTTCTTCAAATCACTAGGATTTCAAAGGACAAAAATTGTGTTTCTATCTCTGTTACTTGATTATCATCTCCTTCGCAGTAGTTATAGGGTATTCTGTTGACAGTAGATTATTGCAGCAATTGCTGGTATCCTTGCAGATAGTTTCTTCTTGGCTTTTGAGATTGTTTGCTGTGGAGGTATCATCGCTGCAATTGTCTTCTTTTACTTATTCTCTTATAGGTAGGTATGTATTCCGGATTGGCCAATGTATAACAAAAATCCTGTACAATGGGCAAAGTCGGAGAAGACTGACTAGTGGGTATTTGTATTTTTCTGGTTTTGTTCCAAACAGAGCATAGAAGTATTTGATCAACTGCGTTTGAGAACTCTTCCATTTCAATAACATCGTTAACTCCCCAATTGGGGTTCTGAACTACCATATCTGCAAAAACAGAATAAATATTCCACATCTGGGATTCCATATCCCTCGTTTCCAAATCCGTTGTTACAACAATCTTAAACCCACTTGCGCTTTCTAGATAATGAAACCGATATGTCTTAGTTTGAAATACTCGCAATCCATGCTCTTGTTCTCTAGATCATGAACTGGACATAAATCCATTACTTATCAGGAGAAAACTTTTGTATGATAGCATTCATTGAGAGAAGAAAACCGCAAATCAACTTTGTCTCCTCATCGGGGTTTCCTTTAAAGGCATTACACGTCCGATTATATTCCTTATAGAAGATTCTCTTTCCGTTACGGTTGAACAAGTAACAAGTGAAGATCATGGTTTCTAATCTGAACAATCAGTATTTCCATTTGACAAACAAACATAAGACACATACATATTACTGCCAGGCCATTCCCTCGACACTCACAATGTTCAAAGAAGCAAGGAATGAGTTGGATTTCCATCCTGACTGAAACACTATAATCCATACAACAAGGACGATACTCCAAATGATACAACCTATCAAGGCATGTCGAATGTCTACAATAATCGTTACGATCCATTTACTATTATCCCAACAACATGCCTACATTTTGCCATCCGCTTCCCTTTCTCCGTTGTTAACTTCCTGTAGTTCCACCAATTCAACACAATCAGTAGCCACATCATGGGAAGACAGAAGAATCCAGTTATGTAATCTTGTTATTACTAGTGTTTAACTTGATTACAAATCTTCGCAGTTTTCATTTCCTCATCTGGTATATCATTCGTCGGACTCTCAGGCATTCTCCAATTCTTAAAAGAAGATCGTCCACTTGGAAGAAATGTGAAGTACAAACAAACAATGATAGTTTCAAGAGTACACCTAAACATATCGACTCCTAAAGAATTCAACAAATGCAGGGTTATCTATTCCTAACATTAACATTCCATTGTTACCATTCGATATAGAATACAGCTTTCGTAGAGCGTCATTTTGAAGCTGAATAAGTCTAAGGCTAGGTAGTTCTACAAATTATGTCCTTATCTCAACACCTACCTTGAACAGCAATTCGACCAAAGAAATTGAGACAAGAGGGTCCATTTGCTGTGATTCTCATGAGATAAGGAAGTTCTATTCCTGAATCAACCGCATCGCCCCTTACTTCTCAAATATATCTCATTGTTAAAAACGGTTGCTGAATTCACCTTCATAATATGACTCTCATCACCTGCAAGACTTTGGCTTCCTAACTCGATTAGTTGTAGTGATCGTAGATTCTCGAAGACCACGGAATGTACTTTCATGAATACCGAACATCCCAACTTAACACTTCCCAGACTGGCTAGATTTGACAGTTTAAGTTGATGAGCATAGGTAAAACAATATGACTGAATATTCTCTCCAATTGTAAGTGTCTGTAGCAATGGTAGCTGTTCCAATACCATCTCCGTAAAGGAAACAAATGATAGACTACCAATAGTAATACTTTCCAAAGCCATACAGTCTTGGATAATCAACGAACACTTATCGTCATAGATAGGAATAGTACTTTGAATAGATGGACTAAAGCAACGACGTCCAATATTCACAGATCTCAAATATGGGAGTTTCATAAACTTCAGATTATGAACATACTGAAAGCATGTATCTTCAACAGTGAATTCTATAAGGGATGTAAATAAGCTCATATCAAGATCAACAATATCACGTTGATTGCAGGTATTCGCTGCAATCAACAAATGAGTCACTTGACGAGGGATTTGACGTAATGAACCGACATGAGGGTCCTGAAGGATTGGTTGCGGAGGTTGTGGATAGCGAGGCTGGAGAGGCTGTGGGTACTTAGGCTGGAGAGGCTGCTGATAGGAAGGCTGGAGCTGTGGAGGGTATGGTTGTGGAGGCTGTTGATAGGAAGGCTGAGGTTGTGGAGGGTATGGCTGTGGGGGGTATGGCTGTGGAGGGTGTGGCGATGGAGAGGACGATGGTGAAGGAGGTATGCGAAAAACTGGATTCCGGGTCCGTAAACGAATGTCCCACTTTGACAAATTGCGACGATGAGGCACTTTGTATACTTGTCGTGTCTCACAATCATAATAGCTGTATGGTGGTAACTGTGGGCAATATAAATAACCATTCACCCATGTACCTTCACATATTGGATCTCCATTCTCTGCATAGAGAGTACCCTCACCTTCAGCAACTCCATTTAACCACGAACCATCGTATAAAAGACGACCATTCTGATCATACGATTTACCTTCCTTTCTACTATCATAGTCAAAAATCCCACGAAATATCACAGCACCACTGATTGGATCATGCTCGTCTCCTTTTCCATGTCGTGCATATCGTGACGAAATATGATCATCAAAACATCCTTCATATATCTCTTGACCATTCCTATCGTACTCAATCATTATATTGTCATGGAAAACTTTCACCTTCATACGAATAGAACCTCTATCATAGATGCAGAGAGATGAAAGCAACTCATTCTCATCTAACTCTATTACTTCTCCATGAAGTCGAAAGTATTCGTCACGCTGGCCAATTTCATCAATCTTTTTGGTTGCTAACAGCTGATGAGCATAAAAACTTGGATCCTCAAGATGAGGAACGAGTTTGGCCACACGAACCCCATGAGAATATTCCCAAATATCATCAACTTTCTTTTCGGGATTGTATTCCGTACAAATGCCATCTTTCATTCCATTGCGTACCATTCCCCTAAACACCACATTATCATTCACATCTCGTTTTATACACTCTCCATTTATTACATCACCAGAATAATTCAAGGATATGAACGCAATACCACTTGGTGTGAAGATCGTTGCTTCTCCTTCTCTTTTGCCATTTTCCCATTTAGCAACCATATAATATCCACTATACTTTCCAATATATGATATACGGCCACTGCCATTCTTAATTCGCTGTTCTTTGTCCATTACTATTGATCCCTCTTCAAAACCTTCTAGAAAGGAAAGAGCATCCTCTTCAAATACAAATAGGATATTATTCACCATCTCAGAAAAGGTATACTTAACAAACAATTAACTGAGTAACAACAATTGGAGAATCTAAAACTGCAAATCCAGCAGACACACCTCCTTCCAGAGAATCAGACACTTTTGTTCGAACAAGGACACCAACATCCTTAGCAAACAACATTGACTTCTTGTCAGTGTCAAAC
>NW_014569154.1:0-7630 GCF_000743755.1 Blastocystis sp. subtype 4
CGATATGCATTCAGTGGAATGGGAGGTAGTGGTCGTCCGATGCGTCGTTATGGAAGAGGAAATGGAATGACTGGAAGCAATAATGTTCCGATTGGAAGAAGATAGTGTGTTTATTATAGCTGTTTGGTTTTATTGTTTGATTCATTGACCATTCGTATAACAAACACAGGAAGAATGAGAATAAGTCACATGAACGAAAGGATCATTGACAATTAATTCCAGTTCCTTCTGACTTTGCTTTAAAATATGAACAATCTTCTCCAATGCTTCTTCCTGATTCTCCAAAAACTATGAATCAGATTCTTATTGCAAATCTCACTTTCAGAATACTCTCAGCATTCTCCATTTGTAAATGTTCTTCAGGAATCCGAATACCATGAGTATTCAATGCATTATAGATTGCTGACAAACGACTGCGCAAACCCGTCGTTTCATGAAGGAAAACACAATACAATAATAATTCATAGGATATGCTGGAAGAGAGACCGATCTCTGCAATTGAGTCAATCGCTCAATGAATGATTCATTCGTTACAACGACTCGAGAACGCGATAATTCCGATTCCATCTTTCCTAATACACGAATCATTTTTTCTTCTAAGATACGCTGTTTCGAATCACATTGACGGGCCATTCGATCACACTCACCTGTTGAAACACGTATTTGAATAAGGGCATTATGAAGAATCTCCAGATTCTTCTCTACATTCTTCATTACTGCCTTCTGCTCTTCAATACGTGTCTTTAGTCCATCAAAACCATACACATAAACTGGAACCAGGTTCTATAGTCCATAAAATGTCATTTACTTACATCAGGATCAGGGTTCTCTTTCAAATACTTAGCGTAGAGCGATCGATTTCTGTCATCGCGGAGATATCTACATGTCAATACCAACTATGACTCCTACTCATCACGGATATCAGGAGGACAGAAATTAAACATAACACAAGAGAATACACAGTCATCTTCCGAGTTTTTGCAGTCAAATCTATACTTCAGTACAATCCATCATCAAAACATATATTTATATGATTGAAGGAGAGAGGAAATAGGATTGGGAGCAGCCTGTTGTTGTCCCATACCAGCCATTCCAGGTTTCGCCTGATTATTCCATCCTGAACCGAACGGTGAAGTAGTTTGTGATGAACCAAAGGTAGAATTTGTTGACGAGCCAAAGCCAGAGTTTGTTGATGAACCGAAAGTAGAACTAGTCGACGAACCAAAGCCAGAATTAGTTGACGAACCAAAAGTTGAACTAGTCGATGAACCAAAGGTAGAATTTGTTGACGAACCAAAGCCAGAATTTGTTGATGAACCGAAAGTAGGAGTTGTTGAAGTACCAAAAGCAGGAGTCGTTGTTGCTGTCTTTCCCGTATTTCCAAACCCTGTAAACGAAAATCCTCCTGTGCTCATCCTAAATGATTATCCAACAAGAGAATTAACTCTGTATTTGTGGAGAAATCGGTATTCAAAGAAATGCCCAAAAAATGGAGGATTCTCCTCTTTCCAAGAATCGATGATTCCCTTCATTCTCACAAAAGAGAGCTTTATCATATTCACTGAAGAATGCCCAAAGAAGGTACGTGTGTGCTGAAGTTAGGAATGAACTAACATGGAGTAGAAGTCTTTGAAGCAAAGAACCACCGTTACTATGAGGAAAAATTCCCCAAAGTGGATGCCGTTGTGATGGTGAAAGTGATGAAGTAGGAAGCTATTCATATTCACATAATCATAGGATCACAGATATTGGTGTGTATGTCAGTCTTCTCGAGTACAACGGGATTCAGGGATTCATTCCTGCTTCTGAATTGTCTCGACGTCGTATTCGTTCAATTCCTAAACTTGTCCAGGTTGGGAAGATTGAACCAAGCGTTGTAACGCGTGTTGACGAGGAAAAGGGTACTATCGATTGCTTTGAAGTGGTCATTTCTAGGTTATGTTGATCTCTCGAAGAGACGTGTGGCTGAAGACGACATGAAGATTGCTGATAAGAAATATCAAGAAGCCAAAAAAGTTCACAATATTGCAGGCATTCTTGCTAATCACTGCCACATGGATATTGATGATGTCTACTTGAAGATTATTTGGCCTCTTGCTCACAAATATGACTCTGCCTATAATGCCTTCCTTCTTTCTGTATCGTAAGTGTCTATGATCGGACTGATTTCTAGTACTCCTGAAATCTTCAAGGAATTGGAAGTGGACGAGTCTGTATGCTCAGAGCTAACTTCACTGATTGCGACTCGAATGGCTCCCCAGGCCAAGAAAGTTCGTGCTGATATGGAAGTGACATGTTTCAGTATTCATGGAGTTGATGGCATTCGGGCTGCCATGGTAATAGTAAGGTTATGATATAATTGTAGAATGCAGCAGAGAAGGAAGGAACCGAGGAGATGCCAATCACGATCAGTCTGATTGCTCCTCCTTTGTATGTGATGACAACAAATGCTCTTCAGGAGAGTGAAGGAATTGCATTGCTGACGAGAGCCATTGAGAAGCTGAATGAGACAATCAAGGAATATGGAGGTAATTTAGTGGTTAAGAATCAGGTGAGAATTGAGGGATGGTTTGTGATTGTAGCCTCGTGTAGCTCAGAAGCAAGAGGACGCTGACCTGGAAGGATTGATGAAGAAGATGGAGTTAGAGAACCAGGAAGTGGCTGCAGATGATGATGACGATGATGAGTAATCTATGTTTAGGGAGTGTGTTGTTTTGCTAGAAATATCACAATTCACAGAACAGTTGGAACAAACACACTCAGTAAAGTACAATCACATCTTATTTAGCACTCTCCAGCCTCCTTCCTCCCATTCAGCACGACTAATCCACTGGTCAGGACGATCCGCAATGTACTTCGCAAAGATAGCTGCTCCTGTGAACACAGCATGTTTACGATTGGGCTGCGCCTGATCATTATTCCATTCCATCATTCCTCACAATCACATTAATCGACTTGGCAATATGATTACTTCCTCCACGTAACACACGATCACAATACTGTTCACGAATATCCTTCTCGAGACGCGATGAAAGTCCTGGGAACATTGAGGTTCCACCAGACAGTAGAATGTTCTTATAAAACTGGAAAGTCAAAAACCGGCCAAATTCCTACCACAGGACGCAGATCCACATCTGCCTTCTGAATCGCATCGAAGACCATCTCTGACAAGCCTCCACACTCCATGCCAACAAGTTCAGGCCGGAAGAGAGCTTCTGTGGCCTCAAAACGTTCACTTCCCAGTCGTACAGTACGTCCATCTGGAAGCTGGTAATCCGTTACCAGAACGGTAGTCTCATCAGCAAGACGGATCTCCTTCTCATAGTTATAAGCCACATAGCATAGCTTCTCTTTCATTTCACGAACCACTTCAAAATCGGCTGTCGCGTTTAAGGCATAGCCACGCTGTTGCAGAAGTTGAAGCAAATGACGTGTTACATGACGTCCAGCAATATTCAGACGATGGGTGAGATGTTCTAAGAGGAAACCATCATACACACACATAACATGTGTCACACCATCACCACTATCTACTACTACTCCTGTTGAAGCACCACGAGAATATAATGTTAACATAGCTTGAGGTTTGCATTGAAGACCCCCGAATCCGAACTTTTCGAACATGATTTCGGCCATCTTCTTCCGATTTTCCTTTGGATTTAACGGAGCTTCGGTCAACATGATGCGCATGTTGTCAGGATCGATGCGACCGCGACTATCTAACTTGATTCCCATCTTCTTTTCGAATGTGTACTTCCAAAGCTCTTCCATATCGTCCCATCGGGTAATCACACCATTTTCAATGGGATACGTGATATTTAGTGCTCTCATGGACTCATTACACTCATCTCCAACTAGCAAATCCTACATGTGAATGGATCCACGAAATACACAACACGAAGAGTAATATCCCCAACATAGTCCTCTTCGGCCCGTAACATAGGTCTTCCGATCAATGATGGAAATTGAATTCGTGGGACATTGTCTCCAGCGTACCCAGCTTTCACGATCTACAACTTATCACTTTTGTAAGTACAGCATACTCCAGTACCATTATCACAAACTACAATCTTATCAGAAAAAGGATACATCCTCCAGAATAATGAATGATCGTGAGTGAAGATAAGAGGAGTTACAAAATGGTTGGATACATTGGATTTATATTTTATTGATATTACTGTTATTAGAGCGACTCATTGGAATGACCATAGGTGATAGATTCAGGTGAATCGTTGATGTTCTAATAGGAATGCAATTTAAAGAAACAATTTCTAAACTAATAGACATCTGAATAACGACATTTTGCCGGTCCTAGTTTACATGTACCCAATAATCTACTGATTCAACAATACGAATCACCTACTGAGCAAAAGAAAGTGCATCAAAGGTTTCTTCATACTCCTGGAGAATTGAGTTCACATGGGTAAATGCAACAATCTTTCCTTTATTAGAAAGTCTCTAGAAATGAGTGACCAACGACAGTAATACAGATAATATATTTGGAAGAGAGGATGGTTCGCATTTCTGCTCTTCTTGACAGTTCGCACTTGCAAACAACAGTTCCAGAGCAGGAAGTAATCCAATTAAAGATTGTTGCTTTTGTGTGACAGTTTCCATCTCTCCACACACATCACAAAAATGAATCTGCCCAACACTTCGCTTGGAATCACAAATTCCTTCTACCGTCCTATCTATGATACTGCCCTTCTTTCCTCACAGAGTCACAATCACAGACACATCATCTTCATCACGCTGACGTGCTGCCATTGCTAACACACTTGTCACATCCTCCTGTGTCTTCACTTGACGTCTCCGAATGTTTTGAATCTGTCCAGTATCCATTGAGAAGCGACCAATCTCCAGGAGATCTTCCACTTCTGGTTCCTCTGCAATGTAACTCTCACTTACACTCACGTCTTGATAATTCTGTGTCAGAATGCTGGAGGAGGAAATATTCTTAACAGCAACAGCAGAGAGAGAGAAGGAATATGTCTGTTGCAAAGAAGCCAGACGCTGTGTTTGAGCCATCAGAACCGAAATAGCTTGATATACAAGAGATGATGGTTGATCACTAAACAGAAATTCCCGTTTCTTCTTCCCATTGGCTTTCACACCTAAATTAAGAATTGTCACAGTTCTACCATCCAAAGCAGCATAAGGATAATCAGCAATCACTTCAATCACTTCACCTTCACTCCATGTTCGATCAAACACATGATCCACCACACATAACGCTGATCGTTCACTACTTGTACAAATACTCACGGCAGTTTCATCCGGAGTTACATCGGTAAGATAAGATCCTGAAACGCCCGGTGTATCCCAAATACAAACTTCGCTAAGAACGTTGCCTTTCAGAGTCTGAATCTTATCACTCAGAATCCTTCTGGCTCGTTCACTTCGTTGTACTTTTTCTTCAAGAGACTGAAGATGTGTAGTCTGAAGGAGAAACTCCTCTTCAATACTCTGTGTTTGATTTAGTTCATTTTCAAGAGCAGAAACTGCTTCTTGAAGTTGCCGTATCCTCGTCTGACCACTCTCCTTAGTGCTGTT
Source organism: Blastocystis sp. subtype 4 (assembly GCF_000743755.1). Classification (NCBI taxonomy): domain Eukaryota; class Bigyra; order Opalinata; family Blastocystidae; genus Blastocystis; species Blastocystis sp. subtype 4. The sequence continues at coordinate 5,554 of NW_014569154.1, forward strand.
CTTCATATCAGTTACGGAATTGAAATCAGCTTCAAGAACAGTATGAGTGTGAGAGAGATCAGTATGTTGGGACTCGAGAGATTCTATTAGTCATTCTCCTACTCGAGATGTACGCAATTTCTGATCAATCTCATATTTCTCCTTCATACGACCCTTACTGTCTTCATTCACTTTATCTTCCAAATCTTCACAACGTACTGCTAATGCTTCTAGTTCTGTTGTGATCTTATCATTCCGATCATGCAACTCTGTAATGACTGAAGTCTGGATATTACTCCTTCTCTACTAACTTACCACTTCCTTGTCCAATACTCCAATATGATCATTAGCTTCACTTATCTCAGCATCACCTTTCATCAAGATATCATTCCCCATCTCGGTCTCTTCTTCCATTCTCTTCTTCTCCTCTTCAATCGTTTCAATTTGCTTTTGCTTCGCTTGGATCTCTTCTTCCATACTCTCCATTTCTGTTTTGAACTGTGACAATTCACATTCCAACTTAGTCCTCTTCACTTCTGTATCAACTACCTTCTGATAGATTCCAGATTTCTCTGTCTCTGCTCGCTATCAATTATTCCATCCTCACTTTATCCACCTCCACCTTCTTGTTGTAGAACTCATCATTCTCTGCTTTCTGTTTCACAAGTAATGACAAATCATTACTTGCTGCCAAAACACGATCGTTCACTGAAGTTAATTCTCCCTCTGCTTTCTCTAACTCCTTACAAAGCGTTTCACTACATGTAACTTCGGTTCAATCCATACATTTCTGCTTGTACTGCTACCAAATGACAGTCAGCTGCCTCTGTTGTACTGTGCAGACTAGCGATTTCACTTTGAAGCTTCTGGATACTCCCATTCAATGTACTCAGTTGAGACTGGTGTTGAGATTCTACCAATGAGTCTCTTAAGGTAAGATCAACGAGAAGATTCCAGAGTTGCCTTCAATTCTTGGAGCTCCTGTTGATGGACAGTGATTGAAGTCTCCAAGTCCTTTTGATGCTTCTGATAATGCTCTTCAAGTACTGGAACACAGAATTCAAGCTGAGATTCTTCCATCTGGACTGATTGAGTTAAGGAAGCATGTTTCTCTTTGAGTTCATTCTCTTCCTTTTCCAAGTCCTCAAGCAGTAAGGAAACAGACTCAACTTCCTTCTTCAGTGCAGCTAGTTCAGACTCTTGTTTCTCACGAAGCGAATTGAATTCGGTTTTCTAAGTTCTTATGAATCGTTTCTACAGTTACCAATTTCTTCTTTTCCTCAATTTGCTGCTGAAGAGCACAACTATCCACTTGCAATTGACGCTTTTCGGTTTCTCCCTATTTTAATTACACCAAAATAATACCAATACCAAGTCTACGCTCTTCTTTAAGTCATCCAAGGAAGTGGACACTTCCATGAAATGTTTCTCTTCCTCTGTCTTTGCACACTGTAATTCATCTTCTAGTTGAAGAAGACTAGATACAAATCTAAAATCTTTACAGGATATTAAAGATCAATACTGTTGCTTCTTTGTTGCAATGTCCAACAAAATTTGTTTGCTCGTCTTGGCGATATCCAATATTTCTTTATGATATGCTTGAAGCACGTTCCTTGACACTTTTGGCTTTCTGTTAAGAATATCCGCACATTCTCCTTGAATGTCGAATTCCTGTTTAGCAAGAATCCGAGACTTCAATTCAACAGGAGATGACATGAGGAATGAATGAAGAGTCTATCATTCAACATTCTGTATTCTCGTAGAATGTATCTGTATTGTTGTAATGGATATTTAGGTTTATTGTTTTGTCAAACATTGAAGACGATATCAATTAGGAACAATAGTACAAATGTGGAAATAAAAAATCGCTCATGCCAGTGACTAGATTTACATTCCATCCATATTACTTGTTCAAAACTCATGGGTACTATTATTAGTCACTTACTACAAGTATTGTTGATCTTCTATTATCATTGATTCCAAACATTTCATCTTTGCGTTCGAGAAAATGACTTGATTTGATCCACGACGGAATGGGAATCAGCCAATTTCAGTATTCCACCGTGTTCATCTATTCTTTTCAAATACTCGTTGCTTT
>NW_014569153.1:0-7629 GCF_000743755.1 Blastocystis sp. subtype 4
CACACTTAACCACATAACAATTACAGTTCATCCTCATCGTCTCCCTCGTTTCTCTCCCGATCTCTCTTCAACTGAGCTCGGAACTCATCCTCATCCATCTGTTCTGAGTCCTTCATGTCGAACTTGACCGATCCGTCATCTTCCTCCTCCTCCTTCTCTTCCTCAGGCTCCTCTTCAGCAATTTCAATCTCAGGCTCCAGTTCCAGAGAATCGATCTGAAGTGACTCCTTCATCAGTGAGTACAAACGCGTAGCAAATGTATTTGGCTCCTCAATCATGAATCCAGAGTTCATCAGAGAACTATCATACAACAGATTTGCGAAGTCACGAGCCACATCACTCTCAGGATCTTCCTCTACAAGATTCTTCAGATTGACAATAATTGGATGACGAGGATTCACCTCCATGATCTTATGTGAACGCATGTACTTTGCTCTCTCTGGATTCTGAAGAGTCTGAGACTTCATAATACGCTCCATCGTAGCTGAATAACCATAACGACTTGTTGCCAACACTGCAGGAACTGACTCCAACTTCGTTGATACTTCCACCTTCTCAACCTTATCACCCAACAGCTCCTTCATCCAACTTGTGAACACTTCGAAGCGACTCTCATACTCCTTCTGAACCTTCTTTGCACGTTCCTTGTCATCACCAAACTCCACACCCTCCTTTGTGATATCCTGCAGACTCTTACCATTGAACTCACGCAGGTTCTGAGCCACATACTCATCTATAGGCTCTGTGAAGAACAGCACCTCTACATCACGATTCTTGAACGGCTCCAGGAACATACTTGATTGAGCCTTCTCCAGAGTATCTGCACTCACATAATAGATTTGCTTCTGCCATTCCTTCATACGCTCCACATAGTGATCCAGTGAAGTCCACTTATCACCTGACTTGCTCGACTTGTAACGCAGCAGACGAGCCAATTTGTTACGATTCGCACTGTCCTCAATCACTCCAATCTTCAGCGATCTGCCAAACTGCTCCCACAACTCAATGTAGTTAGCATTGTCCTCAGGCTTCTCCTCAGCCTCCTCTGTGGTCTCAGGGGTCTCAGTCTGGGTTTCAGTCTTCTCAGCATCCTCCACCTTCTCGGCAGTCTCAGCAGCCTTGGCTTCCTTCTCCGCATCACTAATTGCCTCCTCCTCAGCCAACTTCTTGATCATCTCAATCGCCTTACGCACAATCTTCTTGCCCATAACCTTCAACACCTTATCCTGTGATANAGCAAATCATCGAAGCTGTCCTGGATCAGTACCTTACGCACATACAAATGCAGGTTCTCCATCTTCTTGTGATAGAAGTCCTCATAGAGATCCACAGCAGCCTTCTTAGGAATGTACAGAATACACTTGAAATCGATCTCTCCCTCAGCCTTGAAGTGAGTCCAAGTCAAAGGCTCCTGTTCACTATTACGCACCAATGTCTTGTAGAAGTTCTTGTACTCATCCTCAGTAATCTCACTCTTCTCACGAGACCAGATGGCCTTCTGAGGGTTCATCAACTCCCATGCCCACACTGTCTTCTCCTCAGTACGAGTCTTGGGCTTATCACTCTCAGCACTCTCCTCCTCCTCTTCCTCAGCAGCACCTTCCTCCTCCAACTCTTCACCATCAAACACATCTTCTTCCTCCTCTTCCTCCACAGGCACCTCTACAGTCTCCGTGTGTGACTTGTAGAGATAGATGGGGAAAGTAATGAATTCAGAATACTTCTTGATCAATGTCTCCAGCTTGTCCTGGTCCAGATACTCCTTCGCATCATCCTTCAGGTACAATGTGATCTCTGTTCCACGACCCAGAGTGTTTCCAGCAGGATCCTCTCCCACCTTGAAGGTGGCATCTGCAGATGACTCCCAGATGTGCTGAACATCCTCATCATTCTTCGAACGCACCATCACACGATCAGCCACAAGATACACTGAATAGAAACCCACTCCAAACTGACCAATCATATTCAAATCAGCACCAGCTGCCATCTTCTCCACAAACTGAGTAGTTCCTGATTTAGCCACTGTACCCAGAGACTCAATCAGATCCTGTTTGGTCATACCAATACCACGATCCGTGATTGTCAGCGTTCCAGCCTCTTCATCGAACTTGATACGAATATCCAGATCATCAGCAGAATCAGAACCCAGAATCTATTGGAGTTAGAAAGAACTCAACAAACACTCAACAAGATCAGACTGCGTTTCTGCGCACGTGTGTTCATCTGTACGAAGGACCAGATGGGTTCAGAATGCCGAAGCATTCAATCTGGAGAACTTCGCACTCACACAAGTATATCATCATTTCAACATAGTTGTCACATCAACTTACACTCTTATCTGTCAGTGAAAGGAAACGAATCTTATCCAAAGCATCAGCAGCATTAGAGATCACTTCACGAAGGAACACATCCTTGTTCTGATACAAAGAGTTAATGATAATATCCATCAGACGATTCACTTCCGTCTGGAACTCATACGTTTCCATCGTTGGATTATCCTCAAGAGGATCTACAATGTTTTCAGTCTCTTCTTGAGCTATCTCTTCCTCCTCCTGAGCGAATACCGTCATAGCTAACCTATTATACTGTTATTCAAGTACTACTCGGACCAGCAAGGAGGGCAATCATTGCAAGTGAAAGGAACACGTATTTCAGAATGTTCTTCATAGTTATTTCCCAATCGAAAATAATTCTGACAAATGAACCCGAAATGCATTCTAGAAATCCAATTCCTTCTGGGGGATAATATCCCATATATAGATTTTGAAAACTATTCTGTTCCAAGTTGATTTTTTGTTGTTGTTTTGATTAGGAGAAAAATATGGAGGGATACAAAATGGAAGATGAGGGGTGTATCTGGAATTGTCTGAGTTGAGGTGTTGTCGAAATAACTAGACAGATGGATTGCAAAATAGTAGACAATTCTATCCCCAAAGTAGGAGCTTCTTTGGAAGTGATGATCTCACCTCATGTTAACTGAACAATTCACAATGGATACCAACACATTGTCTATCTCGAGAAAAAGAAAGACACTTCAACAAACATACAAAACCAACATAAAAGAAGTATAGCCTCCAAGAGGAAAAATGTTGTCTCATAAGCATATTACTTTAATAATATAACTAAAACTGTCGTCCATAATATACGTCAGGATTGTGAAGATCCGTTTTTCTACTATGTAAGTGTTGAGAGAACACACCTTTTGAAGGACCATAGTGTTTCCCATAGTCATAAGGTGCATTACCACTCGGTTGAGACTGAGAATAATAATGGGAGGATTGTGAGAAATCATTCGCAGAAAACAGGATCCTGGAACGATCTCGGAAGGCTGTATCTGTGTATGGACTGTCGTAGGGGAGCGCATAAGTACTGTGTTCAGGATTCTGCGTTGATACGCCGGAATAACTGGAACAATAACAGTCTTCAAAAGGAACTCGCCGATATATCGGATTCGTCTCAGAAGTGTTTTGGGGAAGCGAATCTTTCCCACATATTACAGAACTCTGTCCTCTATTGGGGAAAAATGGTTGAACAGGTTCTCTAAATTCTGGTGAAAAATAACCACGATTAGTCAATGGAAGTGACATGTTTCCTATAATCGACTCTGGAGTAAACTCATCAGGTATAGTCCCAGCAACAACACCCCTGTTTGTGCCATCGCTTCTATGAGACTTTTTAGGTCTTATATGATTGGGAACATTATAGTGCTGGTCTTGAATATCGGGCACTGAATAACGAGAAGACAAAGACACAGAGGAATTAACACTCTCTCGTTTAGAAAACTGTCCTATTTGAACTTCATTCTGTGGAGAACCAAAAGACCTCTTTCCAGTCTTTGATTTCTTTTTCTTCTTATTATTGGGTCTAGAGTGCAGGAAACTGAAAACAGATTCTTCGGGACTATCCAAAGCTGCCATCTGCTTTTTCTTATCACAGGCCTCCGAATAGAATCTCTACATGTCAAGCACTCATACAATAAAGACTCTAATCAATTACATCTCCCAATCACCACTTACGAGGGGAAAGCAACGCCACCTGGAAGAGACACTTCTCGTGCATCCAAGCCTTTGGGAGCACTCACTACAGAATACTCCACCGTTTCACCTGCAATTAACACAGGTCGCTTTTTGTCTTCTTTGCTGGTGTAAATATTGATCAAGTATACAAATACATCTTCTCCGTTATCTGAAGTAATAAAACCGAAACCCTTTTCATCAACACCACTTCAAACACTTACTTTTACAGCATCATACCATTTCACTTTGCCAGTACAACGTATAGTATTTGGAGTAATTCCCGTGCAACGCTCTTGATTGCAACCCGGATTACTATCCACTGAAGTGCTCATTAGAACTCCCTGTCTTCTATAAATACTAGGGAAAACCCAATCCAAAGATGATCTCGAAAGGGACTTGTATTGAGGGGTAATAAACAAAACCCCTCTATTTTATCAGGCATAATGATTGGATGCCCCCAATAGGGGTACTTCTTTATTTTATCGTTTGATATGCGAATGGATTCGAAATGAAAATGATCTAGATGAGAGAAAAAAACAGAGAAAAGAATAATGTGATCCTAGCTTACTATTGGGGAGCAACGCTGTTTGCACTCAGGAATCTACAGAAACCCAAATAGAAATGAAAACAAAGGATTTACAAACAAACCAAAAATCACAAGAGTACAAATCAGGACGAGTTACCTTGACATAATATTAATAAACTCATCCAATTCAACAAACCCACTTCGATCATTGTCCGCTACACGCATCATGTTATCGACTTCCCTTTCAGATAGCGGTATACCAATATTTGAGAAGTATGCCTTCAATTCATGCCTATCAATCTTGCCATCTTTCTTAGTATCACATAACTCGAAGGCTTGCTTTACTTCCATCATTCGATCTATATATTACAGTCAACAATTAGCAATAAACCTAAACTTGAAGTGTCACGAGTAATGATCTTCAGAAATTCATCAAAATTGATCCTGCCATCTTGGTCAAGGTCCTTCTCTTGAATCATTTCATTAACATCCTTTAAGCTATGCTCGAAACCGAAACGGGATAGTAGGCTTCGTATTTCTGCACACGAAATGTCACCATCATGACCCTTATCGAATACATAGAAAATCTCTTTCAGAAACCTGATCTACCCTAATCATCCACTAGCATTAGTACATCGTCTTCTGATGGATCCATATGATTCTAAAAATGCGCAGGAACGAGAATACCTCGAAACACAATCCACCCAAAAAATGGTTTGTCACAAACACCCATCAAAGACTAAAGGTATTGGAATGCCCCTTTACTCATAAACTGAGGCTGATCTCCTCCTTCACTTCCCTTCTTCTTCTTATGCTGCTTCTTGGAACTCCGCTCCTTAGGGCGACGTTGACGAGGCTTGTGAGCCCCTGTATTCTCCTCCGTCGTCTTCGGCAATTCCGCTACCATTAATGCCTTACAATGCACTTACCAAGCATTTCGGCGTTCATTGTTGTAGGATCAATTCCTTCCTCCTTCTGAGGAAGAGACGCAATAGGATTCTCAGGAATCACTCCCATGGAAGGAGGAGGAATATACCACTTCAACACACCATTTAATACATCATTCATAATAACAATAGCTCCCCGCGGTTCATTCACACCACTGTGATTACTAGCCATATATCCACGTTGTGTACACATAGCCTAGAATGAAAGGAAGATAGAAATCCAACCTGCAACAACTGCCGAGGATGTGGAACTGCATTTGGAGGATCTAATGGATTCCTTGGTAATCTGATGTGATAAACACGTTCCAGTTCTTCACGCTGAATACGTTGACAAACTAGCCGGATTGGCTCAATATAATCACGCATATTCGAAGAAGGAAGCACTCCATTAAACAGAAGATCAGCTTTGGTATTCATGAACACAGGGAACACGAGACCTGGACAGTCACACAGCATAAGAGTATCAGATAGAATCACTGTCTGAAGATGCTTGGTCTTACCAGGTGTGGCACCTACGGCTACTCGGACTGCACCATGAGATGAAGCCGAGACTCCAAGCAGAACGTTAATTAGAGAGGATTTACCAACGTTCGGGAAACCAACCATACCTACGACAGCTCGTCTATCAACCCACTCCAATCCTTCATCAAGAGAATGTTCCCTGATCTCCTCATATGCAAGATTTGTTTGTTCTGAGAGATAACAAAGTACTTCTTCACGACTTCGAATTCGATAGCGAGACTGTTCTTCTGGTGTTTCTTTCATGTCTTGCAATATCTTCTCTTCTTCTTCATTCACTTGTTCTTGGTGACTCTCTTCATCCACTTGGTCTATGGATACCACTTCAGGAGTACTCACAATATCCTGCTTCTCAGCATCCGATGTGTCTTCAGACACTTCATCTTCAGACTCTTCTTCTGATTCTTCTGATTCATCCATCAATGAAGCAAAAGCATTTTCTGAATGCTTCTCTATAGGAATTTCCTCCACAGTTTCTTCCACCTTCTCCTCTGCTTCCTCAGCACGCTTTTCTGCTTCTTTCTCAATCACAGACGAAGACTGTTTTGCACTGAAGAACACAAAACCAATATTCACGGAATCAAAATATCGACCCCACTGGAGACGAACGTGTTCAGGTATTAGATCTGCCTTGTTTACTATAAGTACACATCGTTTATGAGGATTGACCTCCTTGGCATACACTTCCACATCAGGACATCTAGAATGAAGAATGAACTGAAAATAGACCTGAAAAGAAGAGGATTACGACAATCCACGATTTGAACAATGAGATCGCTCTTCTCAATCACACGCCATAATTGTCGCCACACCTCCAAGTTCTTCTCGAAAGGAGCAACTGCACCGTCACTACTCTCCACCTGTCTATGAATCACGTTCCTGGAGAGACATTACTGAGCAACATTGCGACGCCAATCCAAAAAGTCCATACGTTCCATCCTATCTTGTTCTTCGGGAGAACGTACGCTGTCCCACTTAGGACGCCTAGGAATTTGCATACTCCTGTACTTAGAAGCCAGTTCTGGATCCTTCGTCTGTGTGACGGCTTTAACATCTCGATCAATTATAACAGCACTTCCTTTTTCTGTTTCAAAGTTTCGTTGAGATAAAGCAACCGTATCAAGGAAATCATCCTAAGAGTAACACGAAACGAACTCCAATCACCAGATTGTTGATATCCAGAACCGAGTGTAGTCCAGTTTCAGGCAATAGACCAGCAGAAGCCTTTTCAACCTTCTTCCTAGAAGTTCATATCTACATTCATATCTACTTCTCACGCATCTCCTGTTTCTTGGACCGAACAATAGCAGCTTTATTCTTGATGATTGCCTTTCCAAGCGATTCTTTGGATGTTTTCGGCATTACCTAAAGAATTAGATCCTATCCTACAATTTGGAATACTTGTGATCAAAAGATAACAAATAAATTATAATTACCAAGAGTATCCTAACAAACAAACTACTACGGGCAGAACAACCAAACGAACACTCTACGTACTCATGTGAACCTTTACTTGGCCTTGTCAAGAATGATACCATCATACTGTTTCTTGAACCATTCCATGGCATCCTCACGAGTTACCTTATGAGAATAACCAATTCTGCTACGTTGAGCCTTTCTC
>NW_014569152.1:0-7609 GCF_000743755.1 Blastocystis sp. subtype 4
AGACTTACAACCAGGAGGCATTGTCGGGATCTGAGTGGTAGGAACAGGAGTAGTAGGGATTGGTGTAGTTGGAACAGGAGTAGTAGGGATTGGTGTAGTTGGAACAGGTGTAGTAGGGATTGGTGTAGTTGGAACAGGGGTTGTTGGAACAGGAGTGGTAGGGATTGGTGTTGTTGGAGCTGGAGTAGTTGGAATTGGAGTAGTTGGAGCTGGGGTGGTTGGAATTGGGGTGGTTGGAACAGGAGTAGTAGGAACAGGTGTGGTAGGAACAGGTGTTGTTGGAGCTGGAGTAGTTGGAATTGGAGTTGTTGGAGCTGGGGTAGTAGGTACCTCAGTAGTAGGTACTTCAGTGGTAGGTAACTCAGTAGTAGGTACTTCAGTAGGATAAGAAGGATACTTCAAACCAAAAGCATATCCAGCAACTCCAGCATAATTACCTCCAGTCTCTTCATCCAATACAGGTAACTTTAACTCCAAATGTTCACAAGGAGTGATAGCCAGATCTACCAACCAATATCCATTCTCATGATCATCGTCATATCCAGTAACCACACCATATACAGAAGGCTGAGAATACTTACCATTGAACCATTCATCAGTCTTGTTCATTGTATTAGTATATCGAACTCTTAACAGATTCAAAGCCATCAGACTAATCGTAGCAGCACCAGAAGACACAAGATTCATCAAACCCCCTCGATTCCATCCCTCAGGCTTTACCACCTCAAAATGATAACGTTTGGCATATGTAGAAGAACACATATTATCACCCAATCGTTTGGCTTCCTCTTCACTCATTAGTCCCGTTGTCTGAACAAATTCTCGTAAATCTCTCATCCAAACGCCATCGCAAGTATCTTCTCCCATCTCTTGTTCATAGCAAGTCAGAAGATATTCCAATGACAATTTCTCATCAATACCCTGATTATGAAGTGCAATTTCAGCAGCACTGATCGTTGCTGTTGCCCAAGACACAGCACATGTTTGGCTTTGTGCATACTTTAAAAGTTTAGGATGGTCTGCATTACAAAAATCACGTTGCAACACAGGTTGATAGTATTCATGAATATCAACATCAAGCGGCTCATAATAAGATCCCACACCCAAATATTTGATCTTGAGATCCATCATTTTCAGGATGTCGGATGTTTTGTAATCCGCAAGTATATTCAAAGACAATGGGAATGACAAAAAACTGCTCTTTTCATTCATTTCTTCACAAGAAATCTGATAGTCAAGATAACTCGTACTAAAAATCAATTTCACGAAACACTCTTACTGTGAATACGTACTACAGTCCGTGTTACATTTCTCAGGATAAAACGCTAGATATTGTAGATATGAATCTATACTGCATGACGTCTCACCCATAACTGTAATCAAGCTCAGAACTATCAAAACAAATACATAGTGCATTCCTCTTTTGATTTCAGACATAACTATCCAATAACTCTAGAAGAATGGTAAGCAATTTGAATAGAATACTATACGACAAGTGGTGGCAAGTGTCGCAACTAGCCTAATAAATGATTCCTATTTATGGCTCCTTTGTATCTAGGATTGGGGCCTTCTGGATCAAATAACCTTGATTTGTTTCAAATATCACACTTATCCATTTCTATCCTAATGAAGTATTATTTGCAACAAACAATCAAACATTTGCATACTTTTCGATCATCACCGAGATCGGTAATATCAATAACACCAGGACTATATCTATATCTAAATACACGCTCTCTCTTCCTTACACGTTTTGCCGAAATGAATGTTTCATCGCTATATCGATAACACAATCAAAAGCTTCGTTGACATAAGCACCTGTCCTTGCACTCGTTTCAAAGTAACAATTTCTGTCAATTCCATTGTTATCACACCATGTTAACACATCATCACTGTGGACATCTAACTCTTCTGCGCAGTCACATTTCGTTCCAACAAGAACAAATGGCGAGTCAAGTCGACTTGAAGAATCTGTCTGCAAAAGAAATTCGTTTTTCCAAAAAGGGAGATTATCAAATGATGACGCATTGCACAAATCGAATACAAGGATACAGGCATCAGCTCCATGATACAAACTTGTCCCTAAACTCTGAAACCGTTCCTGACCAGCTGTATCCCAAAACTAGCATATTATAGAATTCAAAAATCTGAACTTGCAGTTCGATTGTCATCCCATCTTCTTCCATAACTTTTGATATCATAGACGCTCCAACAGTTGTCTGGTATTCACAAAAGAAGAATCCATTCACATAACGAAGAAGGAGAGATGATTTGCCACAACTATACTCATTATCCTAATAATCCATCTCCTTGCCCCGAATCTCCGATTATCACAACTTTGAAAAAACGACGCGCATGAAGAGACATGATTGTTAACAAACATCTCAGTATGTGTCCAGATAGGACAGCATAATATCACTCATTTCCCACTTTTTCTGGAGATCGGCTACTACCTTAATCTCACTCTCACTAAAGAAGAAACAGTCTTGCATTCTAGAGGTCAACTCTACTACAAAGTACACACATTTCAATAGCCTCAGTGATAGTCTGAATTGCAGTTCGGAGAGAGCCACTTCGTACAATAATAGAAGCCAGCACTAGCAACTAACTATTAAAGAATAAGCGTATATCAACATCATTAACCAACTCTCTCTTCAAATCAGGTTGATATGTTTTTTCGTAATGAACCACGCGACAAGCACAATATTCAGCAAATTCGTAATTCTATACATGAAACACTTTGGTTAAGAGAACATTTGTCAAACAATAATGATCACGACATGCTTTGTATAGTAGGAATAAGATATAGTTATCTTCATCTAATTCCTTTTCAGCTTCTCGCACAACTGCATCACAAGATCGACCTTGATTCTCATATTCTCTAATTCTTAACTAGTGATGACATAATCACTCAAAATCACTTAACATGGTTTCGTAATCAAGACCGTTCATCATATTAACAGGAAACAAGAATTCGTAATCTTGATTGCATTCAGTACAATGCTGGTTCTCTTTTAATTAACTAACTATCCAAGACTTACGTTCTACACTTTGGGGTTGGATTCGATGTCCATGAGGACAAAGGAGTCCCATCAAATACCCTGGTCTGTTCTTCTCTTCATCAACGATAGAGTATTCCATGTATCGTTCATGAAACAATCTACATCACAACCATTTTTCACAGCTACTTATTCCGAATACATGCTGGATACGAACAACTACAGAATGGAAACTAGAATTAATAAGGATATTCATACTCACAGTGAGTGGCTCACCTTTGGAAATGGTCTTACTTGCAAAGAGAAGCAAACGATTTCCATCAAATTGATAGCTTGTGTTCGGATCTTCTGAAAATGCACAACTTGAAACAAAAGGATAGATTCCAACACCAATTTGTTCATTATCGGCGTAAATCGGAATTTCTTTGTTCTTCATCACTTTGTACATCAAAATAACCTCATCCTCATCTGGAAGAACATCCTTCTCTTCCACTTCTGCGATCAATCCCTGTAGCCACTATTCTTTATCTATCAATCCATTCAATACGATGGAAATATTTGTTTCTTCACATGTCTGTTCACAATCGGTATCTAAATCTCAAAGTATCCATTTACATCGACCAAAGTCTTTCATCAAATCCAGCAGATCCATAGTCGTTGCTTTCACGAGCAACTGATTCTTCTCAGATTCACTCTCGAGAGAATCATAATCTCGAATGGAAGCCCCTTCGTAATCAATTGCTGTGAATCGATATAGAAGAATATCACGAGCTAATACTGATGTGGGCTATAGATCAGAAGTCTCCTAAACACAGACATCCACATCAACCATATTGGAAAGGATTTTAAATACAGGACATTCCACTTTATGATATTTCCTATGTATCAACAACATGTAATATACGTACCAGTCAGCAATCTGACACTGCTTTGAACAATACCGCACCAACTTGCATCGTGAGCAACGGGAAAGTGATTTAAATCGTTTAAAGCAATAATGACAAATAGATGGAATGGGCTGACTGATTGAGTTTATCGTTTTTGCTTGTTTGTTCGAGTAATTTGGTGGAATACTGTCGCCCCTGAAAAGGAGGTATTAATCATCTATTATGATTTGCAAGAATCGAAGAATAGATTTTTAAAACTGGTGAGTCGAAGTAGAAGGAAATCAAGATGGCTTCTACTTTCGCGGTTTTATTATGCATTTCCGCACTCATCATCACATTCCTTTTCTCTTATTCTCTGTACTTGAAAGTGTTAAGAGGAGAGCAAGAGAAATGGCTCGGTATGAGATAGTGGGAGAGTACAAAAGATGTAAAAAGAAGGGGGGTCTTTCGTACTTGTTTGATAAAGAATCCAAAGCTCTTGTTCAGTGTGATACAGTAAGTAACTGTTTCTCTGTAAAAGGATGAGCAAAGGACTATTGATGTTGATGCGCTATGAAGCTGCTCCAAATGATCAATAGTTTTCAATCTGATGTTTGCTAATGATTATTCCACTAATGTTCTTGTAGGTCATCATAGGAGATGTCCTTGTTTTGAATAGTACTTCACACGAATTTGCAATTGATAAGGAAATTTCATTGCCGGTATTATCGAGAAGAATCTTTGAGTCGTAGCATGGAACATTTGTTAACGTTTCTACTCCACTTCTCAAGAAATATGGTATTCTTATAAAATTCAATATAAGCCCACTTGTTTCAGAAGAAGTGGAAGTGTATTTTGATAGTCTCTTGATTCGAGAGGATTGGATGAGTAGTTTTTTGCGATATTCACTACCTGAAAATGTTCCCTGTGAGTTGCATTTGGAATCTTTTATGTAGCTGACCTGTATTCTGAGGAGTTACCAAACGATCTTATCTTTCGTGAACTCCCATCTATTCTTCGTTTGTATTAGTTCATTGACTCATTGGATAGAAGTACCAGATTACCAAATTCGTCCTCTTTTGTGGCGCAAAATACGCCAGTGTTGTGTCCGTATCAATTTGGAGGATGAACGATTTGGAAGAGAAATCCGAATTCGTTATAATACGATTCAGGAGTTGATTAACACTTGTGAGGAAGATGGAGATATATTTAATTGTAACGGGATTCTAGAAGATTGTTTGAGGTTATTTCAACATGTTTTGTTTCGTTCGCTTCCAATTCCGGAAAAGATTGAGTACAACCCAATGGATATTGAAATTCCATTTTTAGACCCAGATTGGGACTATCTGGAATTGGTTCATGACTTTTTCTTGAGATTGGTAGAAGAGGTGATTCTGAATGACGACTAGATCACCTGTCCTCACATCCGAATTGATCTGCTTCGTCAATCTATTAGCAATGACTTTATTCGGAATTATCTCTATCTCTTCCTATCCCAAGATGCGCGAGAAAGATTGATCGTTCGTCTTGTAGCTCATCAGCTATATGGGCGCTTACCAAAACGAAGGTCATTATTTCGACGTGTTTTTGGAGAAATGTTAAGTAATGTTCAACAATTGGGTCATCGAGTGACAGGTGTTGACGATATTCTCACAGTGTACAACAGTATTGTATGTGGCTTTGCCCTTCCGATCAAAGCAGAACACCTTCATTTCCTTGAACATTGTCTTCTCCCGTTACACAAACTAGATGGATTGGCTGAATTTAGTTCCTCATTGACTCGGTGTCTTTTACTTTTCATTGCGCGAGATTCTAGTCTGAGTTCTACTGTATGTGTTCGTTTTTGGACTGATGATCAGATTCTACGTGGAATTCTGCATTATTGGCCTCGCAGTAATAGTCAAAATGAGATCATTTTGATTGATGAGATTGAGAAGATCATTCAGACAATGAATGGTGAGCAACTGGGATCCGTTCTTCCTCCACTTCTCCATCGATTCCAGCAGTGTCTTGTGAGTGAGAAATTCCTCGTGAGTGATCAGCTGAGGAATTAGATGTAGGTGGCTCAACGTGTGTTAAAACTATGGGATGGTGATGAATTTGCCCATATTGTATTATACCATGACCAAAACTGTACATATTCGTGGAAGTATCTGTCATCTTCGATGCAGCAAGTGGCGAACGATTGTTGGAATAGTCAAGTGCGCGAGAGTGCTGCTCATGTGATCTCCTTATACATGAAAGTCAGCAGCTGTCAAGACTAACGCGTCCCTTCAGGGGCTGCTATTTGCACTGTGTTTGTTAAGTCAACAACGTAATGCAACATAAAGTAACTTAAGAACGATTCCATTGACTCTCTCTCCTTCTTCCTCGACGCCCACATCGTCCAGACATTTCCTGCTCATCATCAGTGTGTAATTTCCTCCACTGGTTATTCTGATTCTTCACTTTCTTCACGGTAATGCTCCAATCCTTCACGTAAGGCTTGGGAGTCTGGGGACAGGTGATTGCACGCATACGTGCCATATCATGGAGTTCTGTCTTGTTTTTCCATAAAGACTTCATTGGAATACTTCCTGTGTTGCCATACGTCATAGCATTCCAAAAGGCGTGGGTCATATCAGAAAGAACCGAAAAGGATCTTTTGCATACAAACTTCTGCATTCTATATTGTCTTACAAAAACAGAGTCACTCACGCTTATGTATTCTCGTTTGGTATTACTAATATGACAAAGAACCAATTCTACGATACTTTTATAGATTCCAAAAGAAGACAAAGCGTCTAGTGATCCAAGTCTTGATTATCATAGTTTCCAACATGAAAACGTTCCACAGTTCTATTTGTCATAAGTCGATGTGTTCTAATATTTTAGTGAAACGATCTCTGCACCATGCAATTACCATTTGGGTTACTTGGATCGGATTGCTTCTTGGAAGTACTTCCTAATCTTAATTATACGATTTCATTTCTCAGTTGGCTGCTTGGAATCAATAGATTAGTACAGCATAATGTTACTGTGATGTCACCTGAATAGAGCATAAAGAATCGATCTCAGCAATCTATAGATGCGTTAAAGTCTATTTGTAGAGACCAAATCGACGATTCATGATTCACGATACCATTAGAAACTGTTAGTAATAACATTGTTAAAAATAAAATGTATCATAGACTTTGCTTTTTCGTAAATATCAGTGAATTCGTTCCTATGGCTCTGAATCAATACTACCTTTTATACCCAAGTAAATGTTCATAACTTCACGAAACTGCGTTCTCCTTTCAATGTTAAGGCCTATTATCAAAACTATTTCGCTCTTTCTCTATTTCGACTTCTACAAATTACTACAATTCTGGAGATTCACTCATTGTTAGTTTATTCAACTCTATTCACGTACTGATAAAACTGACATATATTATTTTCTCGGAAACTTCCTACAACTCTGTTCTGATGCTAACGTTATTACTGATTTATTTTCCAATTCTCTTCTATAATATGGATAGACTAACACTTTTCTATCTGTTCTGAACTTATCGACGTTTATATTGGAAGAAGAGACGATATAATCGAATCGGCATTTCGGTATTGTACCTAATTCGTGAATAAATGTCATGCGTCATTTGTAGAGGTCGACTCAAAATCATAATTATATTAGTAAGCAAATATGAGAACTTCTTTCATGATTCTTGCTCTCATTGCAGCTATTGCTGCTGCTGAGAAGTATGCTATGGTCTTTGGTGGAGCTGA
>NW_014569151.1:0-7569 GCF_000743755.1 Blastocystis sp. subtype 4
TGTGGGTCGATTCTAGAAAGCAGTTCTACTAATGTGCTTGGAAAGTCTTTTTCTTTTAGACATGGGAATGGGTGATGGCGAATGGTTATGTGTGAATGGATGACATGTTTGTTACAGGATTGAATACTGAAAGGGAATGGGAGTGAAACGATCTCTGTACAGAAAAGGAATCCCAACTTCCTTGGATTGTACAACAAACAAACGATAAGGCTACGCATCTAATCAATTAGTGGAGTTAGTATACACAAATATAGGATGAGTTGAATAGAGGACGATATTCAGCATTAAAAACATGAATCATATGTGTAGGAGAACCATTGGTATCAACTAATTCCCCCCTATAATCACAAAATAATCCTTATTTGTACTTTTCATAATTACACCATTTGATGAGTCCACCTTCAAGACTATAGGCTTTGACACCTTTGGCTAGAAGTTCACTTACTACATGGCAACTCCTTTTGCCGATTGTTGAATAGAATACAGTTTTAACAAAGGGAAAGTTCTCATTATCCATCCTCTCCATATATTCTGCCTAGAAGTCACTCTAAGATAGAAAGAGATTACATATGTTATAGCACCCTTGATTTTGGATACGCTTATCTCCACATCACTACGAGTGTCGACAAGCAAGATATATTCATCCGATTCGTTCATCAATTTCCATAACTCTTCACATGTAATAAGATTCTCTGGGGCTAAGCCCTTAGTAAATTGAGAGGCAAAGGCCTTCAACTGCCTTACTATTTCTTCAGTGCTATTTTCAGAACTCATATGTTGGAATTATATATGATAATCGAAGAGCAAGATTGAAATAACACAAATAAGTGAATTTCTTCGATTCTTGATTAGAAAGAATCACTGTACATGTGCTTACACTCTTGTTGTGAACAGATGAAGAAAAGCATGATTCTAGAACAAAAACGTACGATTGAAACAAAAACAGAATACACTATACCCAATATATAAACACAATTAAAAGGTGAAGAAGAAATTGTTCCTGGAAGCAGATCGATAATTCCCTACAAATGAAGAGCAGTAAAAAGTATTACCAAACTTTTCTTCTAATACCCTCCTTACATTCTCGTACTTCGCACAGTTCCTAAACATTACTGGCTCTTTCTTCACGTACGGTAGTTCCCCTGTTGGTCTTTGCACTTCTCTCTAATAGTCAAGAGTCTAAAATGGATGTACCTTCTTTTCAGATTGAATTTCTTTGAGACACGCAAACTCAAACTGCTGATAATAATAATCTAACAGATCGCGTTCCACAGAGAGGACATTCTTTTGCGATGCATCAAAAGAACGAGTTACATAATATGGAAGATTCGTATCAGGTTGGACTCTCTTCACAGAATAGTCTCCAGACGGGCGAATACTGAATCATCAACAAATTGCAATGGTACCTGTAGATGGGGGCCGAAGGTCGATTCAGGAAGAACATCAGAACCATATAGCCAATAATCATGATAAGAGGAAGCAACCGCTGAAGCAGAGTTGGCTATAAATAAATAGAAGGCACCACGATTACAGGAGTCTGAGTTCCTTGAGGTTGCTGTCGGAAGAAATGAGTACGAACTCCATTTCCTCCATAGGTTCGATAGACAGTATGAACACCACCCATAAATGGATCCCCACCTAGGATGTACCGAACGAATGGTACCTACCAAAGAACATTCGGAAAATATCGTCAGCATCAACTGTAGTGAAATTAGCATATTGGGCAGCATTGGTAGCTGACTGAGAATCACTGAATACATTGGAATCTCCTGAAGTCCTCTACAGTGAAACCTCTCAGTAATAGAAACCGGTCTATTATCATAATCACGACGTTTCTGTTCATCGCTTAAGGTACTGTAGGCAGCAGCAACTCTCTTGAATGCTTCTTCTGCCCCAGGAGCCTTGTTCTTGTCAGGGTGAGTGTCTTTTGCGAGCTATAGGAAAGAAGTGTGACATCACCCACTTTACGATATGCACGCTTGATATCAGCTGTACTAGCTGTAACTTCAATTCCAAGAATCTCGTAATAGTCGTTTTTTGAGTTGATTTCGTCAGCCAACTTTTTGTCTTCCTATCTGTAATTGACATAAAATGGTATCACTGGACTAAACTCACCTCGAATCGGCGATTCTTTCGGTTTTGCAGTCTCACGGAAGCGTAATTCAGAGGCTGGTTGTTTTGCTATGATTAGTACAGAATACGAAACGTACAATTGCTTTCTTCTGTCCTTTTCTTACCAGCAATAATTGTTAATAACTCTAGAGCCCGAGTATTTGATGGATCGCGATCCATTGCTTTTTTCAAGTATTTCGTTGCCTTGTCAAGTTCTCCACGAAAGATAAACTCAGAGGCCTTATCGCAACACTGACTAACGTAATCTTCAGACATTTTCTGATGGAAGATGAAGATGGTAAATCATTTCTTGCGATGTCCTTGGAATACAAATGGCAAAATGGACTCGAGAATGAACTCTTGGTAGTAGTAAACAAAGGAATCATCCATTATTTGACCAGGAATATAATATGTGACGCTTCCAACGCTTCGCTTCATGATCACATAGATGATCATTGCAACCTCATTGAAACCTACAAGTGAACCTTAAAATCGATTCGTACAAAAGTGTATGGCTCTAGGTTCACTTTGAATGCTAGCAAGAGCTTTCATCAACGATTTGATTTCTATCCGCATCCGTATTGATATTACTGTTGTCATGTCGGTATCTACAGCAAAGACGGAAGAAAAGGTAGTTTCCATGAGAACTGCTACATTATTGCTTCTAGAGATAGATGAAGAAGCACATTAGTACGAGACTTTCAATGTACCTTGGTTATTTGCCTCAATTTTCACCGTTTTATCCACGATCTTCATTCGACTCAATACAACTCTCAATTCTTTTGCCTTGCGTACGCAAAGCTTCAACTACAGATAACAAGAGAAGAAAGAATCAACAGATGGAGGAGTTACACTAGGTTCATCATAGATACTAAACTCTTGTTGTTGAAGAACATTCACATTGATATCTTGCCGAATGTTAATTCCATCAACCATCTTCTCATCATATAACTACTTCATTAGTACTTCCATATCAAAGAGCAATCCAGGAAGTCCACGATAGCAACTCAATTTCATATTAACACTCTTCACAGACTTTGTATTTTTCATCGCCTTTGTGAACGACTGGGTTTTGAAAACAATATAGATGTGATTATCAGTATTACTCTCCGAAAGATAGTTGTCGAACATATCCTATACAGTCAAATTGAATGCATTCACAAACAAGTTTGAATTCTGTGTAGGCAGAAAAAGTGTGATCGGCTTGCATAGAACATGTCATAATCCCATTCATGGATATATGGAAGCAAATAGTTTCAGATATCGATGCCAGGGAATTAATGGTTGCTACTCGTCAGTAGTGTAAAGAACTCTCACAGACGAATGTCTCAAAGAACTGAACTCGTATTGTGGCATGAAATCGCATTATTAGATAAGGATTCTTGGCGGGGAAAAGCCCTTCCAATGATATTGGGGATCCCAACTTTCAGTATCATTTTGTTTTGGAAGTGATTATCCATGTCATCGCCGTTTGTACTGATTGTCCCTGGATTGCCGATGATTACACAATTTCAACAAATCGATACTACCAAGTTTGATTGTTCGATGGTTTTAAAGTAGATTCGTCACAATCCTTCCTAATCCTTCATCCATATCCGAGATTTGTTTCTCTGTTGTTTCTGGTATTTCTATTCCTGATTGCGGAAGTGATATCTTTGTTACCATATGATTTTAGTTGCATTATATTTCTCGTTCAATGGTGGATCTACATGGTCGATTCTTGGAACAGTAACAACAAGTATTCCGAGGTAAAATACTATATTACTTTGTTATTCATAGTGGTATTTTCCGAACTGGTTGGAAGACAATGGGAGTTTCTCATTTGGAGACTGTTTCAATCGGTATTTCCCTAGAAAGGTACATTTGATCAAATCTATTCATCTTTTGTGGAGATTTTGTAATGAATATGAGTTCGGCAATCCCCAATCCTATTGATCGAGAACTACCTATCATGAAAGTTGCTCAGGATTTATACAATTTCATTACATCTTATGGCAATTCAAGGTATGCATTATGGGTGGTTATTGTTGTAGTGGAGATAAATTGATTATCCCTGCTGATATTATGGATAGATGGCTAGATAAAACAAAGAAGAAGCTAGAGAATGATCCTCAGTGTTTCTTTTAATTGATACTGTTTACAACAAAGCACACTAATTCTTTCTCTTTCTACTTCGTTTCTTAGCTGCCTTCCGTTCTTCTTTCTCCTTCATCTTCTTTTCAAACTCTTTCTTCTCTCTTTTGCGATTCTTCTTCTGCTCTTTTCGACTCTGCTTCTCTTCCTCTTCCTCTCGTTTCAGTTTCTTCTGTAGCAACGATTTGAACTTACCCACCTTTTCCTTGGATACCCTCCAATCATGATCACGATAAGGAGCAAGCTTCTTCATTGACACAAACTGACGTAGATCCTTATCATCAGCTTTCATGATCTCTTCTGTTGACAGTCCATATGAGAGAGGTTTCACTTTCGTATAGTGGAATCTTACTGGCATTGAACCAATCATATCTTCATAATCTAATTGGTAGAGTTCATCCATCAGCTTCTCTGCCTCCTTCCGAGCTTGTTTGGCTTCTTCTGTGTCCTCAGGAGTTTCATCTTCAGTAAGGTTATCTTCACCACTCCCATGGCCAGAAGGTTCACCCTCACTATTGCCTTCATCATTCAACAATGCATCATCTTCTTCCATCTCCTTGTCCATTTCTGCCATCTCTTCAGGTAACTCGTCCTCATCAAATATCTCCTCCAAATGCAAATCTGGCTTCTTCAATTCCTCTTGATCATCTATACCTCATTCGCTTTTTTCTTCATCACCTTCAGCATAATAATCGTCATTAAATACACTCTCCATCTCCTTATCATACTTGTCAGGATCCCAATCCTCATCAAGATTAATCCCTTCCACTTTGTTATTCCCTACATTTGGTTCTCCCCTGTTCTATCCTACCACTAATAACACGTATTTTATTCAGTTTACTCTCAATCTCCTGTCGTTTTAATGCACGTAAACGACGTAACTCCTCTTCTCGACGTTTTCTCTCATCCTCCTGTCTCGTGTAGTGAAGGAATGATTTATAATCAATATGATAGGATATAATCGTTTGGCTTCACGTTCTTGCTTTCGCTTATCCTTCTTACGACGCATTGAACCTTCAATCTGACTACTATCAACTCTTCCTAAGTAGTCTTACCGCGGATACATCACTAAGTTGTCTTGCTCAAATCGTGTGTTAAACAGGTGCTCGAATCGATCTTGTTGATCAATATCCTTAATATCTTCATCAAGATCCTCTTCTGGCTTCGCTTCAGTTCCGACAATCTCTGTGTAACTAAAGTGAACAGCTAAGAGGAAATAATACCTCGGAACATAATCATCGCCCTCTTCTCTCCAACGCATGTTCTTCACATAATCCAAAAGGAAACGCTCCTTTTCATCCTCTGGGTTGGCATCTAAGAATCCTTTTACCCGCTCTTTCTTCTCTTCATCCATGTTATTGTTCACGTAGTCCTGAAATAGAGCAGAATCCTCCTCTGCAGTATCTCGTTTTGTAAAGAATTCATCTTCAGAGTCCTCATCCTCGACTTGATTCCTGACATGAAGGAAGCTAATGAAAACTAGTCACAGGATATTCCTCTTCTTTGATTCCCTGTAGAACTTCATCTTTCAGTTCTTGCATTTCCTGTGCAAAACTCTTCGGAGGCTGTTCTGCATCATCAGAGTCTTCATCACTTGCCATTTTGCCACTAGATGATTACTATTGAATTTCGTGTGTACGATAAAACTTGTTCTCGAATCATATCCTTCGCAGTTCTAATGATCGTTTTCCTGTTTGTACTCCTACAGTTTCTTTCCACTACTCTTTGATTTTGGAACTTCCTCTTCACTATCCATGTTATCAAAAGGTTTAAAATCCTTATCATGGATTCTACAAGATAAGGAACCGTCAAGAAAAAAGAACTTTGGGTCGTGGTTTTTAATCATCTGAATGACGTTCAAAATTTCAGCTTCCTTCCTAAAACTACGTCTCAACAACAAATCTTGTGGTTACGTTAGTTCTTGTCCCTCGTCTTCAGTCGACGTATCTTCACTCAGGTCAACCCCCAGTTCTCTTGCCCGAGCAAGCTCTTGTCGTTGTTTTCTCTTCTCAAAGCTATCTTTCAACTATTACCAACTTCATTTACTTTTCCTTGTACTCTTTGTTCACATGCAATTGGTTAAGGTCATCTGACTCCATACTCTCATCATCGTCACTAAAGACTTTTTTCTTCTTCTCATAACCCTTATCTTTCATCCCCTGATTATATTCAAAGAAAATCTTAGATAAGAGAAAACAATCATGAAAACACAAGAACTAAATAGAAAATGGGATAAATCCACAGCACGATGAGCATCCACAGCGACATGGAACTCGTTTAGAAGGTATAGAAACTCCACCATAATGAATGGTGATTTCCTCTCCTTTCTTTATCAAACGCTTTGCAATGAAGAAGACATGCGGGATAATAGATCCTTTTCGGACCTACATATTATACCCGTTCATACACCTACAAGAAGAATCCCACAATTCGATTCACAAGCATGATTAATAAAACGAGACTCATTTCCAAAGTTTGTTGCATCGATACACGTACGAATTGTCATATTCCTTCGGTTAAAAAGGATTCCGTCAACTACGTGTATTGCTCCCGTATTTCAAGAATGTAGACCATGTCACTGGCTTCAAGTCGTTTGTTTGCTTCCTTGTGTCGAATCACCTCTCCCACATACTCAACAACAACACTTCCTGCAGGAATATCAACAGTAGCAAATAATCCATATCCCTTGTCTCTTGTTTTCTGTATCTACAGTAACAGTGAACATATACACGTACAACAAACGAAGTAACATCCAGTACACGCGATGAATTTCCACACAATAATCCATGGCAACGACATTGTGAATGGCATTCATAGATAGAAGGAAGTAAATCAAGTTCCTTCAAGAATTCCGTTCTAATTCGTCCCTGATTGTCGAATATATGTTCTGATAAATAGAGATAGAATACAAACTACCTGCTCTATGAGATAACTGGCAACATGAACAGTTACCATCACAGTTATTATTGCAAGAACATCCAGAAATTTCCTATAGTTTAGAATACGACTAGAACGATACATAAAGAACAGGAAGAGAGTCAAAGCGGTTTTCTTGAATCCTCTAAAATGAAAGCGATCCTACTCGTATACAGTGACATTCTTCCAACAGTCCTCCATTATGAATCAGTGAAAATGGTCAATTTTATTTTCATGAGCTGTTGTTATTTCTAGTCTGGATCAACCATTCAAGTTGTGTTTATTCTCCCATCTCCATCATAGAATGGCATGGAATCGTATCTATTCTCAGAAGTACTAATTCCTATTTAAAAAGGGTTGAGAAACGCATTGGATAATTAAAATGCCCATTATTAAGATTCACTGAAA
>NW_014569150.1:0-7550 GCF_000743755.1 Blastocystis sp. subtype 4
GTGAGACTACTTCAAATCTTCTTCGTAACATTTGTCTTCCTGGACTGAGTGTTCCTAATGTGAACTGGAATGAGATTTGTATGTAAATCATGAATTGGTGTTGTTTGTTTTTACAGTTCCTATGCGGATCCTCTCTAACATGATTCCAGATCAAGTGAAAATAGCTTGAACCAATCATTTATACCTGTACCTCGTCCTTTGTTAATTCAGAATAGGAATCCCTAGTAACTCGCTTCCCAGCTTAGAAACTCATTAGAAACATATCACTTGTGTTTATTCACAAAGAATTGTAATAATATCAAGAGAATACGTGAGATGATTCAAAATATGCGATGATATACGTTAATACATGAATCCCCGCGTAAGTCATAGTTTGATATATAAAACCTTGTGGATCTCACCACAGTCTGAATCTTTTTTTATACTTGTGAGTGAATGGTACCAGCCCGATCGTTTTTCCTTTGTTTATCGGTCGGTCTAGTTCTTATACAACTATGTATTAGGTATTGTTGGTACTCCATTGTGTTTGTTGTAGTTTGGGACATTTGAAATTACCTTTTTCGTTACTACAGTTTGGTGTGAGTGTGTTCCCTTTGGTTGTAGCGAATATGGTTAGGGTAATATCTAGAATGATAGTTCGGTTCATTCTTTGGAGTATGTATTGCAAATGGAATATGATAATCACATATTTCGTGAGGAAGTAACAATGATCCCAGTGATGGCCCATAAGGAGCCTGACATTGAATTGGATGAAAATAATGGAAATACCACTGTGAGTGTCGATGGTTTCCATATCCTTAAAACGGATAGTCGGAATGGTACAGAAGAACGGACGAAAATACTAACTTATCAAGGTAGTTCGACACTAGAACAAGTGACTCAAGTTCCACTTCAGCATCCTATGTCATCTGAACCTCCTACGTTCAGTAAGCCAGTGATTCCATCTCGACGTATCCCTAGTCATGGATCTGACTCGTCTCCTTTTGTCTCCAGTGTGAAATTTTACCCTGTGCCTCAGACTTTCAGTCGTCTACCTCAAGATGGCAATCCCCTCCATTCAAATCTTATTCTGCGTCAACAACGTGATTTTCGTTATATCTTCATTCTATTATAACGTGTAGTTAAGAAACGATCTCCAGAGTTGTTTGGTCCGGTAATTCAGGATCGAACCAAACAAGGAATTTGTAATTCCTGTGAGCTATGTGTAGGAGGAGTGAACTGTACATCATACACAACAAAAGCTGAGAGTAGGTCTGATACTTGGAGTTTACACCCAGATTGGGATCTCCCATCTCGTTCCGTATTTGATGTAACTGCTGTTATTGCTTCCACGTTCTTTTGATGTCTCTTATTGATGTCTAGTGATTCACGGATCCCTTTCTTTCAGTTTCTAATTCCTCGTTGGAAGGGGTAACTATGAGTTCTCTCTATCATATTTAGTCCACTGGTTGTTGCTATGCTCGTTCGTAATAACGACGTAATTAGTGTCAAACAGAAGCTGGAGGAAGCACATCTGCCTTCTTCCTACCATGTCATTTTAGTGATTGTTAAGAAGAGTAGTCGATTTTACTCCAATTTTCCTGTGAACAAACTTCGTAACATTGCAATTCGCCATGTTGTCTCATCTCACTTTCTTGTGATGGACATGGATTTGTGGCCTACAGGTATGGCTAATAAGGCTTTCGTTCCATAGACAATACATACAATGCATTGCACCATATTCCTTCTCAGATTCTTAATAACAAGACCAGTGCTGTGATTTTACCTGTATTCTTCCTCAATAATCGTGAGGAGATTTTGAAACAATGTAACTCCATCATAACGTGTGCTAAATTGTCCTTTCTATCAAAATGAGTTAGCTCTAGAAGTAGTGCTCTTTTCCCTTCAACTAAGCGTAAACTCGTGAGTGCTTTGGCTCGTGGTACAATTTCTTCAATAAAAGGAATTGCAGGCAGTCATGTATATGGCTCTCTTTGCAATGAATTGTAGTTATATGTCACAGACAAGTGGAATAAGCTTCGAAGCCATTCTATTGCTCGTCTGACATGTTTTCCATCCCGATATCAAGAACCGTAGACTATGATTGGATGGGTAGAGAATAGATATTTAATGATCCGTTATTCTAATGATACAATTCTCTTTGATGAGCGATTCATCAACTATGGTTGTAACAAAGTTCAATACGTTGATTATTTGCGTCATTTGGGATATCAGTTTTATATTCTGGGTGATGAGTTTGCTATGGATGTTCTTCATCCAGATTCCAGTCATCGAACTCATTTTCTTGACTATCGAAAGAGAACTCAGAAACCAGAAATGACGATCGTTTGTTATGACTATCTCGATCGTCTCGATCTTTCATATCCTGCGACTTCTGCTGTTTTGCCCCTTTGTTATATGCATCAGGCTCCATCATATATTCTAATGAAGTACAGTTCGCTTGTTTGTTTGGTACCACTGGTGTAGAATCTAAGAAACAAAATTGGGACATTTTGTGTATCAAATGACCCAATTCCTGTGTTTATCAGAAGAACTGTCTGTCTATCGAATTATCAAGTCTCTCCTTGAGATTATTGAAATTAGTAAATATATTTTGCTCCAATGTCACAGACGAATTCTTCGAATACAAATAACTCAAATGTACGTCCTATGAATGTCGTTGACTTGCTATTCTGAACTGAAAGCTTACGGAGATCTAGATGAATCAGAGTCTCGGAAACACAGAGACTCCGGTAATAAAAGACTGTTATTATTTCCTCACAACGGGATGTCTCAAAGTAAGATGTTAATAGACTAGAAGTGGGAATGATACTAACCATTCGAGTAGGGAGATAACTGTCCTTTCCGCCATAATCCAGAAGTGAAAAAAGTCAATATGATCTGTTCAAAATTCTTAAAGGGTGGTTGTCATGATCCTAACTGCCAGTTCATTCACCTTCCATCTCTTGTATTTCCTTTTGTTTAGTGTTATCTCTTAGCCAACTGTTCCTCATCATCCTCATCGTCCTATGGATCATCGTGCTTCTAACCCTCCGGAAAGGACTGACTGCAAGTATTTCAAGCAGGGAAGGTGTAAAAATGGAGACCGATGCCCATATCTTCATACTACACAGGGTTTGAGTGGTGAGTGTGTGTTCCTGTAGATTCCTCTGCCTTAACCCAGCAGCTGGCTGCCTTGGTTGCTCTGGTGCAGAATCAGGTGACTACTCCCCAATCGTCTAACAAGTCACAAAAGAGGCCCTATGCTGCTGGAACTCCTTCAAAACGGCTTCAAGTAATTGACACCGATGGTTCAGATCCACTTGGCTACGCACCTGCTGCTTCGACGACGTCTCCACAGCTGTTGCAAGAGAAAGCAAATCGTGTAAAACAGCAAGTCAACAAGATGGTGGAAGGTCATTTGACAAAGCAAGGAAAGCGAAATAGCCTGCTAACCCCAACTCATGTTCCTTCAGTCAATGACTTTGTAGTTAGAACCCGAGCAGAGATTCTGGCAGAGAAGAAGGCGAAGGAGCAAGCTGCCCTGCAGGATTCTTCGAAGATGAGGTCCTCTCCTTCAGCGGAAGGTTCTGCCGTTGCTGTTGTGACTCCTGCAACTACTGTGGTTCCTGCAACTACAACCACTTCACCGACTACCACTCCTTCCACGATCACTACTCCAACAACTACAGCCCCAATAATTCAGGATGCCATTACTGAGCCAGATGAAGCCTCCTTCGATGAAGGAGATGTGGATGATTCAGATTTCAGAGATGGTAACTCCTTCACTTCCTTCTTATATGTAGAGCTGGCGGAAATTGATAGAGTCATGGGTAGTGCTTAATGAATTGTTTGTTTTTAAGAATCGGTTGGGAAGCCCAATTTACGACATAGATTTTGAAAACGATATCGGATGTCTGCAAGTGGGATGTTTTCCTTCCCGATCCTATCGGATAAGGAGATTCTCGATACAATGGGTCAGTTGGGAATTGCTTTGGAGATTGGCGATTTGAACACTCCTTCCTCCAAGAAAGTTGTGGATACGTTTGTTAGTCTCATGAGCGTAAGTTCAGGTATTCCTTATGACGAAATTTCTGTCTATGACAAGGAGAATGCAAAGAAGTTCAATTTAGAAGCTAATTCCCATCTCCTTTCGGTAATCACCGTATTTGGTCCATTGTAAAGGTTCCAGTGGCATCTAAGGAATAGAAGTGACTATATGTCGGTCTGTCGAGTCCATGATTTTGCCTTTTCGGATTTACTTCAGCCAACTCCAGCTCGATTCAAAGAACAAATCAGTGCAGCCATTAACTTTATCATGTTTTCCGATGAAGTTGTGAATCAGCTCCGTGTATACAAAGATAAGAAGGTAGATAGACTGGAACAAGAATTTATCCGTAGGAAGCATTAAATGAAAAGATACGAAGCATTGAATACGACCTCAAAGTAACCCAGAGTCGTCGCGATGCTTTAGAGTGAGGGACTGAATATACTGTTGATTGAATAGAACACAAAAGCAAAGAGATCGGGATTTGGTTGTAGAACAGAAAGAAAAGAATAAACGGCTAGAAGAAGAAATTGAAAAGCAGAATATCGAGCAACAACGACTAAAGGAAACCTCAAATGGAATCAAAGTGGAAATGAAAGAGATCACACGACGAATTGTAGGATTACTTCTTGATAACAAGTTGTAGAATATCCTGGAACAGCAAATCCGCGATGAAAACCAAACAACGTTAGAGTTGGGTGAGAAGATCGTGGCTTCGCCTCGTAAGTTGAAGCAAGATGTTTCGGATATGAAGGATGAATATGCTCGCTTGACGGCAGAATGTCGGACGTTGACTCTTCAAGCAACCGATCTTCAAGCTCAGAACGTGACCGTGAAACAGGCAGCAGCAGTAGAGATGAATAGAGGATCTAATACTTAGCGTCTTGAAGGGATCCTGCAGAAACTGGAGGAATCTCAACGCATTCTAGAGAGCCGAGACCAGTTGAATCAACAATTGGAAGAGATCAAGAATCGAATTCGTGAATTGAAAAAGGAGTTGGAAGATGGATTGATCGAGCAGAAGGTGAGAAATGAGATAGATAATAAGCGATAGAAGTATGAGTTGCAGCTAAAGAGAGAAGAGGAGGAAGTAGAAGAGTTACGTAAACGAGTTGTAACCAGCTCCAAATCTAGCTCCACATTGTTGGAGAGTTTGCGAGGTGAAATTCATGCTCTGGAGGACTCGGTAGCTTCTTTGCGAGAAGAGAAGACTGTGTGGGAGAAGCGATTAGAAGAGATGGATGTAGAGGTTTGTGAGAGGGGTGGAGATGAGTTGTAGAAGAAGCAACGCGTTAGTGAGAGTCGAGGGCAGCTGGAGAAGCGTATTACAATGATGGAAGAGTTGCTACAGCGAGTGAAGAGTTATCAGGAGGTGATGATCCAAAGTGTAACCTTTTAAATCTGTTTCTTTAACTATCTATATTTAGAAGGACCTAGTCTGATTATTGATAACAACGCACAACTAGAATCGAACAAACAATTCAGTCAAAAGAGATTAAATCCTCAAAGTCCTCTTTCTTGGTTATTACCTCTGGCTTCACTTCAGGCTCCTCCTTCTTCATTTGAATATCACGTTTCTTTTCTTCTCGTTTCTTCTGTTTTTCTGCTTCTTGGAGACGTAAACAATCCACATGATATACAGGTCCACCTTTCACAGGCTCCACTGCATCCTTGAA
The DNA here is from genome assembly GCF_000743755.1 of Blastocystis sp. subtype 4. Taxonomy (NCBI): domain Eukaryota; class Bigyra; order Opalinata; family Blastocystidae; genus Blastocystis; species Blastocystis sp. subtype 4. The sequence goes on from NW_014569150.1 coordinate 5,704, forward strand.
ACTAGATATCAAATTCATTCCCATTTTTCATACAACCAGCCTTTTCGTACCGAATCATCCAATTCCACATATTCCAATTTCTCCCCACAAAATCCACAGTAGCAACGATTAACATCATATTCCACATATTGAATCTTCTCCTACAAATTACTTCTCTCTCTCATTTTCACCTCTGTCTCTTCTTTAGGTATCTCCACCTCCGTTCTCAACACCCATTCACTTCGTGTCTTGTACCATCCTCGATACTGTCGATGGGCCTCGAAGTCCTCATTTACCTTGTGATGCAGAATGACATGAGCCGTGTACTATCCATCACTCTTTTACTCTAAACTCACCTCATTCTCCTTCTTGAAGACTATTCCACAACCTGGACACATTGCATAATACCGATTGTCCTCTGGTTCCTTTTCAATATCATGGAGCAACTGACGACCCTCAACAAGCAACTTGTCCGTGTCATTCCAGTTGTCAAAAGAATATACTTTGGTTGTCGATGTGACAACATCCGTAGGAATCTTCGGTACTATTGGAGTTGCTTGCTTCACTCCCATCAACTTATTCTGTTCAGTCTGATATCGAATAACTTGCTTTATAAAGTCCAAATGGGAACGTACTGTCTGTTTTCAAAACCATACAACACAACTTACGGGATAAACTTGTTGATCTAGCAACTCCTTATTAATTGTGAACAAGGGGTTCAGATCATCATCGTCACTTAGCTCACCCAGATTTTCATCATCCATATAGTCAGTAACGCGATAAACTGTAGGTTGACTTGAACGAACTGAAACTTGCTGGCGAGGAAGGTTTCCGTACAGTCCATTGTTAAAACTCTGATTCCACACTGCATCAAATGTATGCGCATCTTGACAAATCAAGGAGACTCGTTTCTACGTAAGCATACTCAGTAACATTCTACGACAATTTCTTCAATCACATGAGCCGGGAAAGTTCTTTGTCTAGCCCAGAGACCCACAATACTCCCCATCTTACTTCGCATTTCATTATTTGCCTATATGGTAATTAATTTCCATATTGCTCCTACCGATTCAAAGTATGAAGCAATAATTGTAGAGATCGAAGATATAAAGTAGTCCGTACATTTCCTTCCTATTGTTTTAAACATGTAATCTAATAAATATAAAAGCGGCTTCTTGTTTTGCACCGTTGCCTAGTTTCACAACCACTTCCTAATTCCTACACTTGCCATGCTCCTTTCAATCAAGTCGCATGCTTGTGTAAATATTGGAGGATTATTCATAATCAGATCCGTGATCTTCTTGATTGTATTCAATGGGACATTGGGTCCCATGGCTATGATCATGTCATTAATCTGATTCAATAATCCAGTGAGTGATGCCATGACTATGAAATGGAAAATGTGATTAGCTATCTTGCATTTTGGATGGAATTTGTATTAGTATTCAATTTGACTCTTTATATTTTCTTCACCCTTTTCACGAAGTGGGTATTTCCTAGGGGAACACTTTTGTTGATAATCAAAAGAACAGGAACTACAGTACATTTACCATTGTCATTTTCAATTCCTCCCATTTCCAATGAAATTTTCTCGTCTTGTTGTACTATTTTTCTTCATTGTTCTTTGTCTTGCTGCTGTACATATCCTTGTTTTGTCTGAATACCGTTGTTACCTTAACCAGTACCTGCTTATGCTGAGGATGCTGCCGTTGAAGCTGCTATTCCAGAGGATGATGATAATATCGATGACATTCTCGATGCCACTATTGAGGAGCCTGAGGAGGTTGATGATGATGTTTCATATGATGCAGATGAGGAGGAGCCTATGGTTATGAAGGCCATTCGTATGCCTGTTCATCCCTTGACTG
>NW_014569149.1:0-7344 GCF_000743755.1 Blastocystis sp. subtype 4
TGTGATTCAGGCAGAGGGAGAAGCTGAGGCTGCTACGTTGATTAGTGATGCTTTGAAGGAAGCTGGAAGTGGTGTGATTGAAGTACGTCGAATTGATGTAAGTGTATGTGAAGGATCATGAAGTGTAGGCTGCTCGTGACATTGCAAATACACTGGCTCGTGCTCCTAATGTCACATATCTCCCAGGAGGAAAAGATAGTAAGTTGTTACTGGGAATCGGCAGTCGGTAAAGGGTTAATATGTTTGTAATAACAATGACAAAAAAGGAAAAAAATTGGTCTACGTGAGGCTCGAACTCACGACCTTTTGCGTGTAAAGCAAACGTGATAACCACTACACTAGTAGGCCACACATTCTTTTTCCTATTGCTCATATATAATAAACCAATTCATTATCAAGAAGAGTATAGGTTTATCTGACTATATGAATCAGGCATTGACTCTTAGTGATTGCAATGTATTTCTTATTTCTACTCTTATATTTTAGGTCCGATTGGATGAAATCGCAAAGGTACTTGGTGTTGATAACTATATTGTCGGACTTGTATTAGATACTAGTGAGTATCTGGATCCATTTATCTCATATTGTTCCATGCATTTGGTACAAGAATTGTGTTGAATATCATTTAGTATTATGATGCTTTTATGAAGAAGAAGAGAAATATTGTAACGATTCTATTACTTTTCGAAATAGACCGACTTTGAACGGTTCTACCAGTGTAGTCAGAATTATCTCCATGTTCTGACTACTGATTTTTTAGGAGAATGGAATAAAACTACAAGGCTACTAGGAGGAAGCAATCAAGTATTCATTTCAGTTCTCGATACCTTAGGGAAGATGAAGGGGGATGTACTCTACATGCAGATCTGTTCATTTGTAGACCATTTGTAATTTGAGTAGACTCTTTATCAAGGAGGAGGAGATGGTTTTCAATGGATTAATCTCTTAGCTGTAGACGTTGCCATCCATCTTAAGAGCGTTCTCTTCTATGCTTCAACTAGGGAAGAATCCCGATATTGTGAGCCAATAACCATAGCATAATCAATAGAAATTCTCGGATGTGAAGTTGGATCTGCCTCTAAGAGTATGGTTTTGGTAGAAAAGTTAGGAATAGGCTGTTCCAGAGGTAAAGGAGTTGGCTTCAGTAATGGTGGAGTTGGGTTGGCCTTTGTGTAAATGTATCACTCCGGAACTAATCCAGCAACTCCATGGAGAGAATGCATGGTCGCTTCCGAATCTTTGTGCTGTGCTAAAGTTGCGTCAACAGATCGCAGATGAGCAGTTGGGTCCTTTCTTACAGAGTCATCCGGCTGCTATTCAACCTCTTCTAAATACATCGGCTGATAAGGCGGTTGCATGGCAATGGATTGTCAAATATATTATGCTAGCAGACATCTATCCAAAGGAAACCTATGCATTATTGATGATTGATCATCCAGTAAGTGAATAATGAGAGAATGAATGATAGCATCTGACTGACATCTTACGGGATACAATGGACAAAGATCTACCTCTGCTTAGTATTGAACATCTCAATTCGTTATTGCCAGTCATCCCAGCAGACCAATATCCTATTCTGAAGAATATCTTTATTCATGCTCCTGATGCTCTACTTACAGAGAATTGTCAAGCCATTATCCCGAAGGCCCAACTTATGAATGGTCGACTCTATTTGGATGGTGTGAAAGAATACCGTAATCAAGGACGTGGTACAACAGTAGAATGGCTAATTACTGGATTGTGGTACAATGGAAAATACTGTGGCTGGCAGCAGGCTTATAATGCTCGTGATGGATGTACGGAATACTGTTACTTCAAAGATGGAAAGCGTGTTGAATACACATTACAACGATTTACTAATAAGCAATATATGAAGGATTCACAACCTCCATATGCTCGTATGATTACTAGTCCTCGAATTGGGTTTCAGAAGGTGTACATGGTACAGTCTCGAGCCAGTGAAGAGCCTGATGAAGTGGTGTTCCAGTTTGGTGATGGATACAAGCGGATTATCCTTCATGGACAACAATTAGGACTCACCAAGCTTATGCAAAGTGAAGGACTTCCTATGTCACTTCCATTACTTGCAGTACTAGAAACAACAGATCTGATGGCGCCATTCACTTCATCGGTGATGCGAGTCTGTGATGATCTATACATAACAATTCCTCAGATCCCTCAAGTCCAATTAATTAAAAAGAAGAAGGATATGAATCGTCTCTTGAGGGTTGCCGCAAAGATCCTGCCTGCAAACAACTCTCTAGCAACAAAGTACCTAATGGGACGAGAACTAGCTCTGTTAAGTGGGTGGATAAGAATGAAATGATGTTTAGACATGCAATATAGTGAAGAGATTGAAATAGAAGAAGACCTTCCTATGTTGAACATCTTAAGAATCGAAGGATGTCAATGTAGTGAAGTGTGTATTTACGCAGCAACAGCGATTGTAGAGTTGTGTATCAAGAGTATTTGAAGCGAATGAGTTTGATATAGATTGTCCATGCTTACGTCGAATTGTGGTAAATGGAGAAACATGCAATGATGCCCAACGATTTATCATTGAAGGTAGGTGTGAGAAGATAGTAACAAGAAAGATGTACCTGCTCTGGAGTATCTCTACCTCGAAGGACAGTTTACGAACTGTACTGTGACAATGAATAGTGATTATGAGAAAGTGTTCTTAGAGTATAGATGTGCCAGAATCAGCAAAGAAATGTATTCATCATAGTATTCAAGTCTTGTGATCTGTTTGTAACAAATACAATATGCAACAGCTAATGAAACAGTTGTTCCAATTTCACACATTCCCAAACCACCTGTATTTCGTTCGAGGCGGAAATAACCCCCTTCACCCCAATCGTATCCCCAACTATTTCTAAGAATCCAGTATGGTATTGCTTCATTCGTTTGTGTGTACATTTCACCATAACCTACGATCAACACAGCATGGTCAATCGCACCATGGCAATTACCGCTCAATACTCCACTTCGATAATGCTATGGATTAGTCAGTAGAATAACTGAATACTTGGAGTGGAGCCCAGGAAGATAGCATACCAACGGCAACAGGAGACTGGGAAACATACCGTTGAATCACCGATTCACTCACACCCACAAGTGTTGTTGAGTTATGAACTTGATATCGAGTTGAACCACTAATGTTACACTCTCCAGTCTTTCCTATGTATGGATAGTTTGCTTCAGTCACCAAGCCATTATCCATAATGTACTTCATTGAAAACAGAATGGAACCACCTGAACATCCAGAATTACCGTATGATCTGGAACAATCTACAATTTGCTGAAGAGATAATTGATCCACACGTTTCCCAGATAAACGAAGGACAGAAGCCGTAAGTTCTGCAGCAGCTTCTCCGTAGCAAGAACCACAAGTCCCCTGATTTCGAATGGGTGAGAATATGCCTTTCTTCCTCCAGTCAACAGACTGTGTGCTAAATGGTACTTCACAATTGGAGTGCGTTGATCTTTTCATCATCCCAGTTGTAGCTATATAACCCCGAAGAGTTGTCATATGAATAAACTCATCCTGAGATAGATAGATAAACCGAGTGACTCCCAACAAGTAAGTATGGTTCTTGGAATTTTCAGTTTCGATGAACTGAAGATTCTCCCTAAGAATCTTTTGTCTCAGTCTATGTGTGAAAATGGAAGAAATATCCAACATTCGTTCTTCTCCTAGAAACAGTACTCCATAGTTCGCCTCAATATCCTTCAAAGTGATAGCTTTACTGAAACAAAATAAGAAAAAGATAGCAACAACAACGAAAAACATCAATGACAATTCTTGTGTTGGATGTGTTCACCGCGGGAATAAGAAACTATTAGTATAAGATAGAGTAGTAAAACCGATACACTCCCTATGAGATGTCTATGACTTGAGAAAGCTAAGAGAGACGAATTCGGAAATCTTGATGATGATGTGGTGATTCAGCCTTTATATCGATTTCATTCATTATGAAAGTAACATTCACACAAATGCGAGAACAGAAAAAGGGATACCACGATGCATCTTTTTGTATGTACAACCTTCGCTTACGTATTAAGAAGGTTTACAATACATTCAACGGCTAATAATTGATAGAAGTGAAGAAGAATGAAAGACGTTATGGAATAACAATTTGATTGGTTGATAAGGATGACGTAATTGTTCACTTGGTATTGTCATACGAACAGTCAGAATTATTGTATCATAATGTCGTTCTGGGTCTATTTTGCTATTTTCATTGTTGTGGTTTATGTTCTTCGCCGGTTGTTGAAGAGAAAAGTCATCGACCTCCAGGGAAAGAAAGTACTTATTACGGGAGCAGCTAGCGGTATTGGAAGAATGCTAGCTAATGATATGGTGAAGAAGGTATCTGTACAGGGAGAATCCTAAGTATAGGGAGCAAAGGTGATTATTTGGGATATAAATGAGTCAATGTTAAAAGATACATACAAAGAACTGAAGGAGTTGGATGAGTAGCAATGAATGAATGGGATCACAGACAGAAATGCTGAAGTTTATTATTATGTTGTGGATCTCAGCAGCCTCGACAACATCAAGTCGGCATGCTTGATTTGAATGAGTGAATAGAGAAGTTGCTGCCAAAGTGAAGAAGGATGTTGGAGAGATCGATGTTCTTGTGAACAATGGTACTCGTAGATAGTGTCACTGATTTGTAGCTGGCATTGTAACAGGTAAATCCCTCTTTGATAGTTCCGAAACTGCAATCAAACGGGTGATGGAAGTGAATACCATGTCTCACTTCTGGACAATTCGAGAGTTTGTTCCTGCCATGCTGGAGCGGAACTGTGGTACTGTTGTTGCTGTTTCATCGATGGCTGGCATGGTTGGAACAGCCAATCTGAATGATTACTGTGCCTCTAAATATGCAGTGGTTGGTCTGATGGAGTCTCTGTCTGGTCAGGTTTACAACGAAAAGAAGACATATCCTATACTGCCATTCAGTGTATTGTTTTCTTCACCTTACTGGTGTCCATTGTACGGTCATCTGTCCTTACTATATTGACACTGGTATGTTCGCTGGAGTAAATCCTGGAGCTCTTTATCTTCTGAAGCCTCGCGAAGTTGTAGATAGTGTAGGTGATGAATTTAGGATAAGAAGTAGATGATGCATGCCATTGAGTATGGTGAGGAAGTTGTAACATGTCCTTGGTATTTGGGTAAACTCATTAATCATATCCTTTCGTTACCCACAAAGTGATTTGTTCCTTCATTCCACTCTGTCGTCTTGTCCTCCCTTATAACCTCGTTTTATTCTGTTTTAAGGTGCTGGGAGTGTTAGAGTGAGTGTAGAGTGATGGGATTAGAATTAGTTCAATGAACACCTTTACAGGACGTAAGACTAAGCAAGAATTTCGTGTTTATTAATAATAAATAATCCCAATTCTAGGAATTCGCTATTCTATTAATTGAAATGAATAAATGAGCAAATAAGGGAATCAAAGAATAATTGATATGTATTATCGTTCTCAGATATGAATAAACTCTATTCAATTAATACCTCCCACAAATCTTCAACAAACAATCCAAACCAAATAATTGTCGAACACTTCGTCCACTTTCTGTGAAGACACCTTTCCTTGTTCTAGAATCAACCGCTTCATGTTACGAATCACTCCATTCGTTTCTTGAGAAAAGAGTCCCTTCGCCAATGCAAAGCTGGAATTGCTGCTCATCGCCTCTATCACATCCATCGCCCAATAACAATGAGAAATATTGTTTCTATTCATGAATTTTGTATTCCTTCTCTACTGGATAATCTGATCCAGACTTCGGATCACAACCTCATACGGTTCACAGTCCATTCCTGCATCCGCAAACAGGGATTCAAAGGATTCTGGAGCAATCTTCTATGTTTAATTGACTGCAACTAGAACACACCAACAAATATCGAGCAACCAGATTCGGATTATGACGAATAGTTTGAAGGGTATATAACATATTGTAAAGAGAAGTTGGTGGGTCAGGGATCGTAAGATTGGTGTCAACAATAGCCACAGCGCGATCTCGTACTGAAGATTCTTCTGCCAACTCTTGTTGAAGGGCTTCCAACAGTGTAGTCTCTTTCAAACTGTTTTGCACAAGTGAATTATACAATTCCAATTGTTTCAAAGCTTCCTTGAAGTGTTTACGAATACGATTCACCTTCACACAGCGCAATAACAATGTACAATACTCCTCATCCCTTGATTCGATCTCTTTCATCATTCTATTTAGTAGTGACAATTCCTCCTCATAGAATCCATATTCATGAAACATATCTAATACACGTCTCATCAACGGGAGATTCTTTGGACGATATTCACGAATATCATCCACATAACTCATGGCTTCATTGGAAACGCCTAGATATCATTCTTGAGGACAGATTGTACCTTCCTGCAGAGAGCTACCTACTTTTGTAAGGAATTCTTCTATCACGGAATCGATGGTAAGATCCTTTAAGGAGGAATCAGCGCTTAAACAAGCATCCAACTGCTTTCGAATGTCCCGATTATTTGGATTCAATTCATCAGCCTAAATCAGACTCATTCTACTGAATAATACTCGCAATAAATCGGTATAGGCCTTCTTATACTGTTTTCCATGAATACGGCAGATACCTCTACGTAACCACGCTTTAGTGAATGTTGCATCATAGTGGATTGCATTTGTAGCATCAATTTCGGCTTGCGGATACTTCTCTAATTGGATGTATGCCAATGATCGATTAGAATAGCTATACTTGATGTAACCTCCGATTCTACTACCATGCAGCACTTGGCTCAATGGCAATGCTCTTTGAATAAAAGTCGATAGCAGTTTCATAATCACGCTTCTTAAAGGTTTCGTTACCCTTTTCCTTCAAACTTTCCGCTGTTATAGGCTCACTCATCAAGTTATCACAGAAGAAGAAAATAGGACTGTTTTCAGGATTCCAAAAATCGACTATGCCATCCAATATAGGGGTACACAAGGTCCTCTGTATTTCAATTCCTGCTTCTCGTAATTCCTATTCCATCTTTATAGAAACCCTTTTAAAGAACCAAATGGCTGCTGCTGCTGAGATTAAACTATTCGGAAAGTGGTAGGATGACTTAGGGCGATATTGATCATAGGACTTTCGATGATGTTGAGATTAGTGAGGTTGCTCTGAAGGTATGGTTGCAAATGTTGTAAAGTGAGTTTTGTAGGATCACCTTGCTGTTGCTCCAAAGAACGCCACCTATCTTCCTCACACCGCTGGAAGATATCAATTGAAGCGTTTCCGTAAGGGTCAGGTATGAATATGAAGTGTTTGTTGAGTTTGTAGTGTCCTTTGGTTGAGCGTCTTGCTAATT
>NW_014569148.1:0-7332 GCF_000743755.1 Blastocystis sp. subtype 4
AAAGAAACGAGTACACAGAGACTTGGTCATGGTCACGTTCAGAGAACGAGAAGCGATGGCCGACGATCTTAGCGATTGCTTAAGAGCGTTAGCGAACATTTTGGAGACGCTAAAAGGATCAGAAAGGGTTTTTTGTGAATAGTGGAAACTATGAAGCCAGTTCCACGTTTCTCCTAGGGAGTTTCATTCCTTTGACTCCCATCGATCGTAAATCCCATTCGCTTCCTTGATATTTGCTGGAGAATCTGATGACACGACACAGAATAGCCAAAACCTCTTGTTTATTTTGGAGTAGATGGGATGCCATTCAATTCTCCCTCATTTTCCGTTTTGATACAATTTTAGGATCTCAACAAAGTTGTACATGATAACAGAACACTTGAAATATCAATTTGGGAGGATCGATATGAATTGGAAAACAACTTGTCAGAATTTGTGTATACACCAATATTGTCAATAATAGTTAAAGTAGGATATGGATTCTTGTCATTTCTCTTTTAGCAGAAATGAGTGTTAAGGTTGGTAAGGAAGCAGCAAAAGTGTTTTCGAAGACAATTAATAGTCCGAAGACTGCATTCCCCATGTTTGCCAATCCTGCTACAAGAGAGAAACCCTATTTAAAGAAGTGTACTTCTAGTACTATTATGGTCGATCCGTTACTGATAATTAGATCTGTATTCCTGGCAATTACGGACTCGAGCAGCAGACAAAGCCAAAGTATGGATTACACATGATGGACCTCCATATGCTAATGGCGAACTGCATATGGGACACTTTGAAAACAAGGTAGTTTTGGAGTTCTGGAATCTGATTGTTTAGGTCCTGAAAGATATTATCAATCGTCATAAACTACTTTCCGGGTACTGGTTTTCTATTCAGTACTCATTTATAGCTATCGTGTTGAATACAAACTTGGTTGGGATTGTCATGGACTTCCTATAGAATTGAAGGTACTGCAGTCGATTGCTTCCAATGATAAAGTTACTGATCCGGTTCAAATCCGTCAGTTGTGTCGGAAGTTTGCTTCTGATACTATCAAAAAGCAGAAGAAGTCTATTTCGCAATGGGGAATCATGTGTGATATATCCTGATTGGATTCTCATCTGTTGGCCTTTATTTCATTTGGAAGATAAAAACAAGACGGGTTGTTACTATACATTAACGAAAGATTATGAGATTAAGGAGTTACGTACATATCTCTCTTTACAATTATTCCTAGATCTTTTTAAGGAAATGGTGAAGAAGGGTTATGTTTATCGGGGTTTGAAGCCTGTTTATTGGTCCCCCAAATCCCATACTGCCTTAGCCGAAGCAGAGTTGGAGTAAACCGTATTCAATTTATTCTATTATAGATATAACGGGAATCATAAGAGTGAGAGCATATACCTCACCTTTGATATCACAAGATCAACCAATGCGTCATTGCAATCCCTTCTTTCACAACGTTCTGTTCAAGCTGTGATATCTTCTTGAGTCTCTAACTTCTAGCTGGTATATACAACGACGCCATGGACAGTACCATCCAATCTTTGCTTGTGTGTGAATCCAAATGCAGAATATGTTGTTATTGAGGATTCTACAAATCCAGGTAATTCTTTGTTCTCATATTCATTCATAGGATCTGCATATCTAGTCATGAAACATCAAATCTCATTTCTTTCGTCTCTCCTCTCAAAGTCATTTACGATTCTTCTAGATGGGATCTCTGGTCTTTCTCTCCAAGGTAGTGTTTATCATCATCCTCTGTTCAATTCGTATTCTTTTATTTTCTCTCTTTCCTAGATCTCATGTCTTCATTAGTGGTTATCATGTTACTGAGGATACAGGTACCGGTATTGTTCACACTGCACCTGCTCATGGTCTGGATGACTTTAATATTTGCAAGTATCACAATGTGATCACCATTCCAGATGTTGCTGATGATACTTCGTCAAGCTCTTCAATACCTCGTGTATCTATTCCTGATGATATTCCTCATTATGTATTGAAAGAGGATGTGGATGAGAATGGATGTTATTATTCTGATGTATGGACTGATCGACTTCATGGCAAGGATGTATTGACTGAAGGTAATAAGGAAGTGGTATTTTATATGTTATCTGAATCTCATTTAGATTGCTATGTTACAAGAATCAAATCATCTCGTCTTCCAACAAACCATCACTCATCGGTATCCTTATGACTGGCGTGCCAAGACACCACTCATTTTCAGAGTCACACCCCAGTGGTTTATCAATACTTCTCTTCTCACCCATGATGGAACTGTCATTCAGCAACTCCAACATACAACCATGTTACCTCCCTCTTCGTTCTCTCGCTTATCATCAATGATTCAGACACGACCTGATTGGTGTATCTCTCGACAACGTGCCTGGGGTGTACCAATTCCTATTGTATATCGCAAGCAAGGAAATAGTGAGTCAATGATCCAGAGTGAAGTAAATATGAATCATATCATATCTCTACTGACAGAACGAGGCACAGACTATTGGTTTAGTGATGTATCAGATGATGTATTTGTCTGTGATGAAGTCATTCTTATGTCTCTAGATGAGTTATAGGAACGACAAAAGGATGATCCTACTGTTACTTATCGTCGATGTCGGGATACTTTGGATGTTTGGGTTGACAGTGGTGTATCATGGTATCACAATTATCCTTCAACCATTGCTGATCTGTATCGAATAACTCTTGTATATCATCCTAGGTATTTAGAAGGAAGTGATCAACATCGAGGTTGGTTTCAAAGCAGCATCTTCACCAGCTATGTGATGCGACAGCAGTTGCCTTTCAAGACTCTTATTACCCATGGGTTTTTAGTGGATGAAAAGGTGAATTCCATTTTGCTATATTAGAAATAGGGACAGAAAATGTCAAAATCATTGGGCAATTTGGTGACACCTGCCCAATTAATAGCAGGACCTTCTACTTCTCCATCCAAAGGAAAGCAGCCTCCAAAAACCCTTCTTGATAAGGCCTGGCCAGTAGATGTGTTACGATTATGGGTCGCTGCTTCCGACTACACCTATGATGTGTCTTTGGGTGTACAACAATTGTTGAAAGTGCAGGAAACATATCAGAAGATTCGGAACACCAATCGGTATCTATTGTCAAATCTCTATGATTATGATGTTTCGAAGGATCGGATGGATTATTCTTTGCTTTCTATTCCTGATAAGTGGTGTTTGAGTCGATTGTTCTCGGTCTCACAGGAAATCCGAAATGCTTATGAGCACTTTACTTTTACGGATGTGTATGGTTCTTTTAGCTCATTTCCTGTAGATATCGTTCGCTTACCTCCTTTACAGTGACTGATTTGTCTGCAACATACTTTGACATTGTGAAAGATCGACTGTATACGGACAGTCCAAATTCGCCAAGACGAAGAGCCACTCAAACGGTTCTATATGATGTCCTTCAAACGCTTCCTCGACTGATTGCTCCTATTACTCCGTTCTTGGCAGAGGAGATCTATAGCTCGATGCAAAAAGATCTTGCTAAGAGTGTATTTGAGGACGGTTACTATGAGATGAAGAAAGAATGGAACAATCCATCAATTTCAAAAGTTTGGAGTATACATTTGCAATCGGTTTCTATGTAGATTCTATTACTGTAGTTAAAAGTGAAATTAACCGTGAGCTAGAAAAACTGAAAAAGGAAGGAACCATTAAGAGTAGTTTGGAGGTAGATGTTTCTGTCTTATCCGGTAGAAGAAATAGGAACTATATGATCTTTAGACGCATTTACATCTGTTGCCTCTGAAGAACTGGAGGACTCATTCTTATGTTCGAACGTAAAATTGTGTTAGCTTAATAAACGTAGGTTTTCAAAGAAAAGATCAATGGGGATGTGTTATATGAAGGAGATATTACTGTTGAAGATTCTACATGTCAGTTGCAAGTATTTTTTCTATTAGGAAGCCAAGTATAGATCCGAAAGAGTTTAGGAGGGAAATGTCCCCGTTGCTGGAAGTACAAAGATTTAGTTTCATGGTCCAGTAACTATGATCCAGTTTGCCAGCGGTGTTGCTCGGTTTTGATGAATCATTAAGTAGTCTAAGCGGTTTATACTGTTTCGTTGATTTACATACATTCTGGATAGATCCGCCATAATACTCTTGGAAGAGATCTTATTCCTACTCTCAGTTACTGGCCAATCAGATTTAATATTTCCAAATAAGGAGCATTACCACAAACATACAAGTTAATTACTTTTTGTTCTTTGGTTTGTCTTCTGTCCTCATCCAGAAGATTATCTTGCATTAATCTGTGCGTATACGGTGTTGTGATTGTGGTTCTTGTGATTCCTTTTTCTACATCCTATCTGTTCCCTAAGAGACTTTCTGAACGTTCTCAAAATGAAAGAACCCCCAACAGTGCTGCTTGAAAATTGCAAGCAATATGAAGTGAGTACACCTCGAATTACTGAAAGAGATACAGCAACGGAATTTGATATGCCTTTAAGTCAACTTCGATACATTTCTGGTTGAAGAGTGAGCTACTGGATAATAACTAGAGCAGGTTAGTGAAGACATTGATGCCGTGGAAATGACAGATCCTCCGAGTTATTATTGTTTGATTTAGGCTCTCAACTGATATATAGTTTTATCGAACGATGAGATGGTCTCTTCAACGAATAGGAGGCAGTCCTCAGATTTGCAACATGACAGTGTTGGTTCGCCTGTTATGGAGTATGCGAACACTTCACGACAATATTCTCATGATTTTTCGTTTGCAAATAGCCAGGACAGTAGTACCGGATATCCATATCCTCCATCCGTTTCGTGTGAACCGGGTCCCGGTAGTTATTCATCCTTTCGTAGTGGTTATTCTTCAATACGTTTTTCAGGGTATTCAGGAGCTTCTGGGCAGGAAGGACGTCGTCATTCTGTAGATGCTTATGGGACTGGAGATTCATTCTCCAATCGTTCTAGTTCATCCCGAAATAGTTCTCTTTTGCGCCATCTGTCTTCTGGACGAAGTAATGTTTCATTATCCTTTTAAGCGAAGATGGGTCAGGAGTTGTTGATGATTATTCTCTGCCAAATCCTTATGTACAGGGCTATTCATTTCAAGATCGTAAGGGAGAATTAACTCTCCAAGGCTCCCCTTCATCGAATGGCTTGCCTCCTAGTGGTCTTTGTGAATTTTCTTCAGAGACATCCTCATTCAGTCGAATGCCTCACCATAACGCTTCGCCCTCCTCCACTATCTCCGCTGTCTCCGCTGTCTCCGCTGTCTCCGCCAATCCTGTGGATCCTCCTGAGACCAATCTTTCTAAACAGTCTGACTCCTCTCTTAGTAGTGAGAGTGTAGTCGAAAGTCTGACACGTCAAGATTCCATTAGACATTTACGACAGATTGATGAGTCTTCTCAAGTGGATTCCTCTTATCCTCGATATGTACCTGTAGACAACACGCGTCGGTTTGGTCAGAGATTCGAACATCCAATTTTCTATCAAATGATGATGGATCCTGAATTGCGACAGGAGTGTGGACTAAACTACTCAAGACAGGTCTCTGCTCCTCAACTGTCTGTAGAGCATGATATGGATGAGAATTTGTTTGGACATGTATTGCCTTCATCATCAACTCGAGACCCACTGTCACGAGCACTTCATTTCTCATCCCCTGTCACCTACTCATCCTCTTATCTCGGAATGGTCTTTGACAACCAATCGGAAGAGAATAGGAGATCAATGAATAACCGTGGGAATGAACGACGAAATGAAAAGCCAGAATTGAAGTCAGCATCTCATCCAGCATTCCCAATGAGTCCCAAAAGGCAAAGTAGGTGGATTCAGGGGATTGTTACATAGGTACCCAGAATCTGCTCCCAGGAGAGAATAATCCTGATGCACTTCCTGGAGCCAATTTGTGTTATGACTTCATGAATAAGGGAGTGTATGGAAATAGATTCGAGTTGAATTGTAGATGTGAGCGCCAACAGAATGGTGGGATTTGTCGATTCCGACATTTAGATCCGAATCATCCAGATGCTATCGCCGATCGATTCAAGAACGGTTTTTTGTCTCAAGAGGAGATTGACAAGTATAAGTTGAGAAAATGTGAGCCTAATGAAGTTAATCCCTTTGCTCCAGAAGGAGCTAAGATTTGTTTCGAGTTTCTAAACAAGAAAGTTTGTGGGCGAACAAGCAATATGAAGATTTGCCGCTATCGCCATCTACTGCCAAGTCATCCTGATGCTGTAGCAGATCGTGTCAGGAATTCTAAGAGAAAGGCATAATGTATTATGTGCTGTGATTTGTGTTTCGCTCTTAAAGGCTTTGTATCACTTGTTTGTTTCGATGAGCTTTGTAAGGGATCTGTCTACTTATCTTATCGTAGGATAGCGATAATCCATTCCTCCCGGAGGTAGAAGTGGTGGATCGCAAGTATTCGTTATTACGTTCGTTGAGAAAATAGAGAGCCCGTTCGGTTCACCCCAGATAGTATTAAACAGGCGAGTCATCCAACCATTGTTATTGCTCACGTTGCATTCAAAGTAAGAATAGTGCATGTAATCGACTCTTAGATCCTTTCAGTTGTTTGGTACCTATTCTGCGGGTGGTTTACGTCTAATTTAAGCGTCAATCTTGTCTCCATTTCCTTTCTCGTGATCATCGACTTTTATATTACAAAGAATATTTCAGGGAGATATCTAGTTGGGCTAAGATGGTGGGGAACAACAGATGCTGACGGAAATCTGAAATGGAGATATGAAACACGCGATGTAGGTCTCTTTCTCTCCATTCTTTTGTAGACGAAGACGGCTTCGGTAGGAGGTAAAATTGATAACACAGTATTCTGGATGTTTACATTTGCTTATCCAGTCTGCTGGTATGTGTATTGAAACTAATTGAGTGGAAGGTTTTTCTTAGCATTTGTGTCCCTACTACGCCTCCATCTTACATGGTTATTAGTGTGTGTTAGCGCTTGCGGACTATCCTTTCTGAATGCTTATCTGTACCTTCAGGCATCTCGAAGTGGAAAAGGAGGGAGGATCTTAGCTATAGAAACGACTCAACAAGTTAACATTCTCAACTACATTCCTGACAAGGTAAAGACAAAAGCTGTGGAGTAGAATCGTTTTTGTGATTTGATGCGTAGTACCTTGAAGATCTCTTTGGTGAATGTGATGGAAGTTGCTGCAAATAAGGCTGTATAGATAGGGAAGTGTTTATTCTACAAACAAATTCACTTCTTTCCTTTTCCTTTAGCCTTCGCTTTTCGCTCTGCTTCTTTCTTCTCTTTTCTTTCCTTCTTCTCTTGTTTACGTTTCTCTCGTTCTCGATCAATCTCTCGTTTAGTTTCAATCTCATTCTTCCGGGCA
>NW_014569147.1:0-7291 GCF_000743755.1 Blastocystis sp. subtype 4
ATTTTATATTTCTTTTAGGCTTATTCATTTTTACCCCTTTATTGATTGTTTTGTTTGTTTTCTTATTATTTGTATTCATTCGAATCATTTCCTTTTTTTCATTCTATTTATATATCATTATTGAGCACAGTAGAATTGTTTGTTGTTACTATTGTCCATTTTTAGTTTGGTTAGTTCAGTTCTCTTAATCTATTCATACCAATATAGTTTATGTACAATTCTCTAATCTCTCCATGTCAGCTTACTTATCATAGAACTTGACCATCTGGCTATTCCATCTCATCTGTTATCAATTGTATGCATTGTAAAGTCTAGAAGGCTATAATCGATATATCTACCATCGAATGAGCTCTGTATTTAATGACTATAGGGTATGATGCTCATCAGAGGGTTGCATGGTCCTGCTTTTTCTCTCTCTAAGCACTAATAAACTCAAGTTCTTTGCTACCAGTACTATTTTCTCTATCAAATCATAATGTGTAGATGGTGAAGTGTCTTAAGCCCGGAAAGGTTGTAGTCATTCTGTCTGGCAAGTATGCCGGTAAGAAGGCTGTTATTGTGAAGGTCAACGAGAATGCTAACGACAAGCACAAGTTCCCTCATGCTGTTGTTGTTGGTGTTGAACGTCCTCCTCGTAAGGTTGTGAGAGCTATGGACGAGAAGAAGATTAACAAGAAGACTCAGATGAAGGTTTTTACTAAGGTAATGAATCTCCAGCACTTCATGCCCACCAGGTTAGGAATTCCTTTCTTCTTTTACATTTTAGATACACTGTTGAGTATGATTTCAGCGCTCTTCCTAAGGAGGGAGTGGAGGCTGCTGAGAAGAAGGCTGCCTTGAAGACCATTGCTAAGACCTTCCAGGAGAGGTAGGAATAGTTGCAACTGATGATGCACAGTTATTTGAAGCAGAATGAGAACGAGAAGGAGAAGACCAAGGCTGGAGTCGCTTACCTCTTCAAGAAACTCTATTTCTAAAGGGTTTTATGGATGATCGGGTATAGCTTGAGTATTTGTATGTTTGTTTGAAACAAAGAAGAGAAGAATATGGATAGTGGTTCCTCCGTTCCCATTCAAAGGTTTGGAACTCTGACATTTGGGGTCTGGAGTATCCATTCACTCTAGCGGGAGTAGCTATCCCTTTAAACGTTTCATAATACCGATTCCCATAAGTTTGAAATGGCGCGTTGTAGGCGACAGATGGACCCGGCTGAGGTACCTCTGGAACAACCGTATTTTTAATCGAATTAATAATCTTCTTGAAAGCACCTTTGGTAGATTCATTCGCATGAAGATTCTTGAAGAAGGGTTCTTCGGCCCCAGATTCGTCTAGAAGGAAAGTGGAAGTTTCCGCTACATCTCCATTCGATGCAACATGATGAGAAGAATCCAACTGGTCTTTGAGCTGAGTTAACAGAAGATCACTTGGCTACTCATCAGAACGAATAGGAAACACAACAAAAACCAGATATGGTGAATGAAGGAACTGATCCAATTCTGTTTGATAGTCCTTACTGATTGATGTTTGAAGAGTTGAATTCTGCAATCAAGACAGTCAACCATTCATACTTCCAATAAATATGATTTTAGGAAAAGGAGTTCATTTCGAATTTGCTGATAATGATTGAGATCCAGCTGAAGATTTGAAGATGATTCTTCTGTCTGAAATAGAATCTGGAGTTCTTTCATTCTAGATATAACTTACAGCACACAGTACTACAAGTGACGTGGTTTTAGTCGAT
The DNA here is from genome assembly GCF_000743755.1 of Blastocystis sp. subtype 4. NCBI lineage: Eukaryota > Bigyra > Opalinata > Blastocystidae > Blastocystis > Blastocystis sp. subtype 4. Next base: position 1,742 of record NW_014569147.1, read on the forward strand.
TGGATATCACTCCAATGATTACGAAGAGAGACAGTGTGATTAAGGAGACACAAACAGAAGCAGTAGAATTCATAATCGCAATTATACATCCTACACGTATCATAACATACGTTAATTGAATGTCCTTCTTCTTCATGGTATCTAGTTCCTGATTGACATAGAAGAGAGAGATCAGGAATGACAGGAAACAGTAACTATGCGTCAATAGGACTGATTAGATGTACAACAAAAAGAAAACAGGATGCCGTGAAATTGTGGATTGGATGAGGAAAAGCATACTATGACGCAATAAAGCAGAAATAATAGTAGTCATGAGGAGCGTGTTATGAATTCCAACAATCCAAGACCTCCAATGGCTCTGGACAAGGAGCGATCGCAAGACGAATGAAATCAAGACAGGAATTATGCAAATTGGAGATAAGATCATAAAAAGAACATAATAGAAGAGAGAAGTGAAACACAATCTATTCATTCATACAGCTCTCATCAAAAACAGTTTTGCATAGATGAACAAAATGCAACTTGCTGTGATAACAACAGGATATATCCAATACAAACCTAAGTGACATCAAGATTCTACTCCTACTTCTTTGTACCGATATGTTGATCATTAAAGGATATTCAGCATTTTCGTATGGATTTGAGAGAAGTATACACGACTTTCGATAAGGAGAGAGGTAAATATCAATTGAACGATCTTCATTTCGAATAACGTCGTATAGTAGATGACTGTTCCAACTAGAGTATCTAGTGATTAGATGAAACCAACAATGACAACTGCGAACTAGAAAATAAACCCAAAATAGATTTTAAGAAACTAGAATCATCGCTCTTGATAAAGAAAATCGGATCTCCAATATTTGCTGTGATCGTGATTCTCTCATAAGACCACAGTTTAAACATGGAAGTCTCTCCATTGATGCAAACTGTCTTGTTTTGATTTCTGGTAAGCTACACTGTATTGAGTTGAGAGATACTACTTGAATGACCTTTCCATTTCTTTGATTAGCTTCAACATAACAAAATATACAAGTAATGAAAATAAACCAGATTGTCATGAGAGAAACAATGACAAAAGAGATCATAGAGGTGGAATTATGTTCTCAAGGGTACGGACATAGTGCAACATATAGATAATATGGTAAGATAACGAAACTATAGATACCATTTACAATGAGCTAGCAACAGGTCATTAAATGGTGATGGAAAATGAGTTAATCAGTACTTGGAATAATGATACTGAAATCTATTTGACTACTTGGACTAGTACTTCATTACTATTGGCGTTAATGACATGTTGGTAAGTACTGAATAGAATATTATATGAAAATTCACTATCTAACTTATTAGTATCAGCTATGCAAAAACATGGTAAGTTGAACAAACTCTCAACAATATCGAAGCAAATAGTTGAAGATAATGCAAAAGAGAAACAACTAAAGGCTGATCAAACAAAGATATGACAAAAAGGTACTTATACAGCCATAGAAACCATTTTCTTAAGAGCAGGAGTGAACTGTGATAGGAAAGAACTGTACTCTAACGAGCCTTCATATCCCATTCTCTTCCTAATATGAGCTATTCTAGCAACATTGATAGGGATCGGGTCATAATCTTTACAGTATTGGCATATATGAGTACCTAGAAAACCATCAAAAGTGTTATGAACAATCATCTTCTTGGCCCCGGATGTATAAGTCCCAAGTCTCCACTGATAAGCATCAAATAGAGTGCCATTATGAAGATGTGATTCTCGATTAGAGAAATCTCCTTCCTTGTTCTTATAACGGTTTGCAAGAAGCTAATGATTAATAATGAATTGAATAGATACATGAATCACATTAAAAGAACGATGACTCTGAGAAAAATATGAGTTCAAAGAAGGTAGATTATAAGGATAGAGCTCACTGTAGATAAACTCATCTGTATCACATAGAATCAGAGATTGAACTTCATATTTGAAGTGATAGAAACAAGAATTGATTTGAGCTTGCTGATTACTACATTGGATTGGCCATCCCCTGACATGTCGAGGCCAAGTGAAATCGACCAGACGAAGATATCCAGAACGAATCAAACCACCAAATTCAGTAACCAATTGAGGCATTGGAGTAGCAACATAGAATATAACCATTGATACATTCTGGACACGATAATGAGAAATCCAGAAACGTAGTTCATTAATTGTGTTATAATCAGAGACATAGGCACATACTCCCATAGGAGAAGGATGAGGATTGGGAAGCCGAATACAGGCTTTGATGTTGTTATATGGATGATGACGCTTTATGTCAATCAATGAGAATTCAATGATATCTCCTTCGTTGTACTGAATGGATACTGGAACGGAATACTTCAGTACACTATAACCAATATCCGTATTACGTCGAGAAAACAAGTTTCGATAACTTGTGTTCAAGAACAGAAGGGTATACTGATTGTGTTGTTCATACTGATAATTATCGAGGTGCATTGTATTGATCACAATATAGAAGACAAGTGATCGGTCGATAGCATAGACATCAACATTGACTAAGAATGGCTTAAGGATATCAGGTGTGACAGTCTTGAGATAGCTAGTATAGTCGTTGCATATCGATAGATTTTGTTTCACATCATTCGTAGACGAATCTTTAGAATTAGATGCTTCTTTCTTAGGAGAAATAGTTGATACATTCGCCGGTAGATCTATAATCCTTTCCTCGATAACAGTTTGATTCTCTCGCTCATACTGATTTGTCGTATTGCCAACTGTAATGAAACGATTAGTACTATTATGAAGAACAGGAGGTGAGGTAACTGAACTTCCTCGACTAACATCATGGCGAAGATACATTCCTTCTTGATCCATACTCCATCCAATACGTGTATACTTACGAGAATTGATAAGTCCAATACTTAAAATGATAGAGACGGTACACCACTACATCATCAATGGAAATCACCTCATACAACAAGCAACAAATTGCCATGAATGGTCATTAGAGATATCAAGGGTAAGGAATCAAATTGATAACTGTTTATGGTAAATGTCTTATAAGGTTTTCGGGTTTCATTCAAATTTGGATACTGTGCTTTGTTTGTAACAAGTACTAAAAATGCTTCGAACGTAATGTGGAAGAAACAAGGACAACTGTACAGCATGAACAAAGTCGGATTATTTACGATATATGATGAATATATGAATGACATTTGTCAATTAGCAGGATGAAAACAAGACTAAGCTTTTAGCAATCCTCTTGTTTCTCTTTGAAGCTAGAAAATAATAAGGAGTATAAGTAACAGTGTTAATCAAAAGAAAATGGATTTGTGAGCTTTGTTAAGAATTGATGTCAAGGGCTTGAAGCATTTCGTTTTTGGGAATGGAAACTGCTCTCTTCCTTATAACGACATCTTGTGTGACAAATGACGTAACTTGTGCTACTCTTACTGTTCCTCTCCTCTCTTTCTGAATTCACTCGTCCTTCTCGAATTGTATTTGGAGATGGTCCTTTCAAGATGGAAGGGTTGAACACATTGATTCAATGGATGATTGATAATCGTGATAAGGGACTTTATGAATCTTGAACGACACAAAGTGGATTGTATGGTTTTGGATTCTCCGATTTATGGAATTGCATAAATATGACTCAATAATTACAAATACACAAAATACTAAGAAAATCGATATGGAGTTCATTAAGCACATCCTTCATAATTACTAATTTATTGCTACTAATCATTATGAGCTCAGATCCTACACTCAATCCAGATTATCCACTATATGGATTCGACTTCATTGGGAATGATAACAATGGAGATTTGTATAGGAAGAATGGCCAGTTTTGTTATCTTTTTGTTAAGTATGTTGAGGGAAAGAGAGAAGGAAAGGCTGAAATGAAACTTATGGGAAAAGAGGAGCCTATCTGCATTTTGACTTATAGCAATGACAAGTTGAATGGAAAGTGTACGCGTATTGATGATGATGGTCATAAGTTGATATATACATTGAAGGATGATGTTTTGGATGGTCCATTCTCTGAGTATGATGAAAAGGGTTCTCTGCTTTGTCAAGGAGAGTATAAGAATGGAATACGAGTGAAAGAAGAGTTTCCTTCTTCTTCTAAGAAGGCTGCTGGAGTAGCTGCTGGTGTTGGAGCTGGTGTGGCTACTGCTGCTGCTACTGGTGCAGTAGGTGCTGGAGCAGCCTTAGTAGGCTTCGGTTCTCCTGGAATTATTGGTGGTTCTGCAGCTGCTTCTGCTATGAGTGCTGCATGGACATCTGGTGTAGGAACAGGTCTTGTATCTGCTGCTCAAAGTGCTGGAGCTCTTTTCATGAATGCTGTTGGAGGTAGTTACTTGGCAGCTACTGCTGCTGTTGCGGCTCCAGTTGTAGTGGGTGGAGCTGTAGGCTATGGTATTTACAAGATGTTGAAGCAAAAGAAGTGAAGATGATTCGACGAGTATAATGGTAGTACTTACCATTATTGACGATTCTATGTTATTTTTACAATTATTTCATGTTTAATACATTACAATCATCATACATGATTCAGCTGGAGATGCATCAACAGGTCAGATTATCTGTCAGAAACGAAAAGCGTTCCCTTCAATTGCATTTGTTCTTTCATTTCATAACAGTGGAGAAGAATGAAGGTAGTTTATAGAGAACAAATCACTAGGCTAAGAGTGAAATGTTCAACAGATATATTGAATTCTCCATAGAAAGAAGGAAAAATGATTCCTCGATAATCAGAAGAAGAATAGGATGAAGAGAGAGTTGAATAAGATTCCATCCGAAAATTGTCTCTGAATACTTTCAGGCAGTATTCTTGATGGTAGAAGAATAGGGAGCAAATTAATTAGAAGCTTGTTGAGTATGTGGTTCCATGAAGCTTGTACATATGATAATATCATTGCTATCACTCATTAATATCCATGTTCCTAGATAGTAGGAGGATCTCTCCTAAGGAAAGACCATGCAACTAGATGAAACAGTCAAGCAAACTTCATAAACATATTACCATCGATCTTTAAATAGAGGAGAAGAGTTGATTCTAGACAACTTCGAAGAACTGACCAGAGTCTCAATTTCAAGTACTATTTGCGACAGTAAAGAAACTCTGACTAGATTAAGATTGAATAGAATGGAAAAAGTGTTCGAAGTGAGAACCATGTGAAAAGAGAAGAATAAAATGAAAGGTTACAACATAGGAGGATAAACAACAATATCTCGTTGATGCATTATTTGCCTTCTTATCTATATATGAGATAGAAACTATCTAGTTGACAGTATCAAATCACAGCACAATAATCATGAAGGAAGGGAACAAAAATTATGCAGTGAACATTTGGAGAATCTATCTTTGAATAATGTGGAATACATATGATTCCCGCGGTAATGAGAAAGAGGATAAAAGAAATCCAAACAATTGTTCCAGTAATAGAACAGATAATCCAAATATGGATATAAGAATGAAAGTAGATAATGTTGAATCAATATCAAAGAAGATGAATGGAGTAGAATGGAGAATGAAGTGGAAAGAGTACTTGAAAGAGAGTGTATTGAAT